>NW_007259508.1:296985-301949 GCF_000164805.1 Carlito syrichta
GCCCAGGCGGGTCTTGAACCTGCGGGCTCAGGCAATCCACTCACCTAGGCCTCCCAAAGTGCTGGGATTACAGGCTGAGCCACCGAACCCGGCCTGTTTTTTGTTTTAATATGGTGTTAAATAAGCATATAGAGATTGCCTCTGTGACCTTAACTCCAGTAACATGCTATTATTACCACCCAAGTGGACCAACTTATATAGTAGCATTATATGCTGCATCAGGCAAACTGCTTAGAACCATGCCTGGGATAGGGTACTCAGATGTTAGTTCTTATGTGTCCTTTGTACTCAAAGAGAACAATGTGGTTGTATGTATGCTGGTCAACTCAGTCATCATGGAGCTTAGTTGTTTTTTGTGTTGCATGCTATAGCAGCAGACTCTAGAAATCTAATTAATTTGATTTCCACTTTGGTCCTGTTTGCCACAAACATTGCTATGCCTCATGAATCTTTCAAGTTATGTTTCTTAGAGCAGTGCATGTGTAGTTCTTATATCCTGCAACAGTGCTTGCCTCAGCATGATTGTGTTTATGTGGAATTATTGGCGTTGCAATGCGGGAATGACAGAGTTGACAGGACCATTAACTTGTGTACTCTCGGAGTTGTTTCCCCCACCTCTATGGCTGGCTGAAGGATCTTTATTAATGCATTACGTAAGGGTTAAGAAGCTTTTTTTTTTTTTTTTTACATTTATGCACAGACTGTTTTTTACCTCCCATGAGCAAAAATGACCTACACAAAAAAATAATACTCTTCCTATGTTTTTCCTTTCATATATATGTGTGTGTGTGTGTGTGTGTATGTTAATCTTATGCACGAGGAGAAACTTAGGCACAGGGAGAAGCTTTTTCATCATCTTCAAAGGTATAGCCATATTTTTTTAGACAGAACCAAAGATTAAACTTCTCCTGACAGAACCCTAGTGAAGGGGGCAAACTGATCTCACTGGACATGTAAAAGACATGAAAAGGAAACACTGGATATTTGAAGGATTCAGTTGACACAAAAGAAAGTGATTCGAGAGTAAGAAAAGTCAGAGGATTAGAAACTAAACCTAGTAGTACAATGAAATATTTCATCTTCAGCTATTTTAAAGTATTTTTAACTGAGAATGTGGAGATAAATTATATATAGATGGCACATAGACAACTAATAAACATATAGGCAAACATTTACACTGTATATGTCAACAGTATCTGCAAATCAAAAAGAGTGCATGCCAGTTCGTTGTAGACTAAGGTTCTTTCATATACTCTTTCAGGACCTACGTTTTTATTTAAAAATTCAGCGTTGGGTTTCTAACTGCATTTTTAATGTTTAGGGAGAAAATATTCTTAGTAAACCCAGATGAACAGAGCAGCCTTTATTTCTGGATCAACTGTAAATTCACAACTATGAAGACTAGTTGAAGTATTTAAATTTCTGGATGAACTTTATATTGATTGCTTTTCTTAGGACCTTTTCCTTAAAACTCTGAAATTACTAATAATGGGAAATAATTTTTCTTAGCACCTGGTTGAGCATTCAGCCTATTTATAGACTTTAAAGAAAATTACCAAATTATTTTTTATAAGTCAACTTGATAACAATTTAAAAACTTTAGCTTAATTTATTTTTGTAGGCTTCTACTACTCACAGCTTATGATGCGTCTATGACTTTATAACTTTAAGCTATAGCTTTCACTTTCAAGATGCTCATTATCAAACAGAAAAGCCTAAATTCTGGGTATGTTGCTACCACCTGGGGTAGTATTTTTTCCCTTTTTTTTTTTTTTTTTTGAGTTGGAGTCTCACTCTGAGACCTAAACAGATTTATTTAGTTTAAAAGTTATTCAAAATTACTTCAGCATCTTTTCCCTGAGTTCTTTAAGCAACTTTTTTGAGGTATAATTTATTTTCTTTTGAGTTGGAGTCTCACTCTGTCGCTCAGACTGGAGTGCAGTGGCCGCTCCCGGCCACCTCAGCCTCGACCTGCTGGGCTCCGGCGATCCTTCCGCCTCAACCTTCCAAGTAGCCGGAATTATAGGCATGCGCTACCACGCCCGGCTAGTTTTTGATTTATTGTAGAGATGAGGTCTCGCCTGCCCAGGCGGGTCTCGAACCCGTGGGGTCAGGCAATCCACTCACCTCAGCCTCCCAAAGGTGTGGGATTACAGGCTGAGCCACTGAGCCTGGCAATATTTATAATTTTAACAAAGGTTTCAGACAAATCACATGCTTTTAAACTACTTATTCAGCATTTAACCAGCCACATACACCATATAGGGTCCTTTTACTGCTTTTAAGCTAATTAAAAATTATTTAATTTGCCCTGTTAGTGCTTCTGATCAACTCGAGCATTTTTTCTCATCAGGGTTCTCTGAGCATTTGACAGGGTAATTCTTCACTATGTGGGTCTGTTTCCAGCATAGCAGTACTTTGAGCATCCCTGACCCTGACCTACTAAATGTTGGGAGCATCCTCCAGTCATTGTGACAACCAATGTCCCACATATTTCCAAATGCTCCTATGGTTAAGTATTGCTCCCACTCCCACCCTTGAAAAACCGCTGCCCTTTCTACCTTTACTGCTGTTTCTAGTCTGTGTCCTATAAAAAAAAAAAAAAAGGTGTGAATGGGGAAAAGCTACACAAACCTTTATTTTTTTTTTTTTTTTGAATTGGAGTCTCACTATGTCACCCAGACTGGAGTGCACTGGCCGCTCCTGGCCACCGCAGCCTCGAACTGCTGGGCTCCAGCGATCCTTCCGCCTCAGCCTTCCAAGTAACCGGAATTTCAGGCATGCGCTACCACGCCTGGCTGATTTTTTGATTTATTATAGAGATAAGGTCTCACCTGCCCAGGCGGGTCTCGAACCCGCGGGCTCAGGCAATCCACTCGCCTCAGCCTCCCAAAGGTGCGGGATTACAGGCTGAGCCACTGAGCCCGGGTAAAAGTATTATTATTATTAATTTTTTTTTGAGTTGGAGTCTCACTCTGTGTCTCAGGCTGGAGTGCAGTGGCATGCTCATGGCCACAGCAGCCTCGACCTGCAGGGTTCAGGTGGTCCGTCCACCTCAGCCTTCCAAGTACGTGGAACTACAGGCACATGCCACCACGCCTGGCTAATTTTTTGATTTATTATAGAGATGAGGTCTCACCAAGTTATTCAGGCTGGGCTCGAACCTGTGGGATTAGGCTATCCTCTCACCTTGGCCTCCCAGAGTGCTGGAATTACAGGCTGAGCCACTGTGCCCGGACTATTATTATTTTTTTTAGAGATGGGATCTTACTCTCTTGCCCAGACTGGAATGCAGTGGGGCCATCATAGCTCACCAGAGCCCCCAACTCCTGGACTCAAGTGATCCTCCCATCTCAGCCTCCCAAGAAGCTTCAACTACAGGCATGCACTACTATACCTGGCTAATTTTTTTTTTTTTTTTATGGAGACGAGGTGTCACTGTGCTACCTAGGCTGGTCTTGAACTTCTGGGCTCAAACAATCCTCGGCCTCCCAAAATGCTGGTGTTATAGGCTACCACACTCAGCTCCCTCCTGGATTTTCTGGGTGCTCAATGAAGACTCCCTCTGATTTGGGGAGACTGGGGGAGCACTGGGCAGCTTTGAGGGTGGCCTCAAATCCTGACCCTTTGGAGAAGACAGGGGATTTGCCATGCCAGGCCTGAGGTCAGGCAGTTTTTCTTGGAGCCTCTCCCAGTGGACAACAGTGCTGGATGTGTGTATGAACTTGAAATTCCCCTTGGGGGGAACTCCCACATGGGGAATGCACACACAGCCTTCTCCCTTGAAAAAAGGCAGGAAAAGGAAATACATAAAAAGGTGGGGCCACCATGGGCAGCAGACGGAATGGGACATTTCACCATCCCCGCAGGAAGGAAGGGCGCTGAAACAGTCCCCGCCTCTCCACCCTGCTTCCTTTGGCAAATGTGCTTGACATTAAAAATACTCCATTTTGCTGACAGGGCAACGCGTGCTCTGCTGGCCGTTAGGACAAGCCCACTGGGGACTTGGAGAACCTTCCGGGTTGAGTCATACAGACATGGGCAAGAATTTCTCTCAGTCTCTGTTTGCTGTTTGGGCAAGGACGGGCATCGTAATAAATTGTTATGAAGCCACTGGATGTCTGTGAAGGACCAAAGGAAAATTGATCCCTGCCTCACGCCATATACGACAAAAGCCAGCCTTGGGGAGTGCCCTTTCTCACTCCTAGCCTCCTCTGCGAAATGGTCCTCAACTCATGGAGCTGTTTTGGTAATGGCTCCCAGCAGACCAGTTGAACACCTGGCAAAAAATTACTGCCACTGGCAGGTACAGTGACTCACCCCTGTAATCCCAGCACTTTGGGAAGCTAAGGCTGGAGGATCACTTGAGGCCA
Organism: Carlito syrichta; assembly: GCF_000164805.1. Taxonomy (NCBI): domain Eukaryota; kingdom Metazoa; phylum Chordata; class Mammalia; order Primates; family Tarsiidae; genus Carlito; species Carlito syrichta. The sequence goes on from NW_007259508.1 coordinate 301,359, forward strand.
GGAGTTTGAGTCCAGCCTGGGCAATATAGTGAGACACCTGCTCTGCAAAAAAAAAATTAAAAAAAAATTTTTTTTTTGAGTTGGTGTCTCACTCTGTCACCCAGGCTGGAGTACAATGGCACACTCATGGCCACTGCAGCCTCAACCTGCTAGGCTCAAACTATCCTTCCACCTCAGCCTTCTAAGAGCTAGAACTACAGGTGTGTGCTACCCTGCCTGGCTAATTTTTTGATTTATTGTATAGACAAGGTCTTGCCAAGTTGCTCAGGCAGGTCTCGAACCCCTTGGCTCAGGCAATCCTCTTGCCTCAGTCTCCCAAAATGCTGGGATTACAGGCTTGAGCCACCATGCCCAGCTAAAAGAAAAATTTTTTTAATTAGCTGGACATGGTACTATGCACCTATAGCCCCAGTTATTCAGGAGGCTGAGAAGGGAGGATGCTTGAGCCCAGGAGTTCGAGGCTGCAGTGAGCTATGATCACACTACTGCACTTCTGTCTGGGCAACAGAGTGAGACCCTGTGTTTAAAAAAATGAAGTAAGCCGGGCTCGGTGGCTCAGCCTGTAATCCCGCGCCTTTGGGAGGCTGAGGT
>NW_007259508.1:301969-304053 GCF_000164805.1 Carlito syrichta
AAAAAAAAAAAAAAAAAAGAAGTAATAATTTCCATTATTATTTATTTATTTAAAATTCCATAGGCACATGCATGTGTGCATGTAAACAAAGAAATATGAATGAAATCCACATATTGCATCAGTATTGACTTCTTGGTTGTGTTAATGTGCTACAGTCATGTACAGTTATGCAAGATTGGGGAAAGTGGGGTGACCACGATCTCTCTGTATCATTTCTTATGACTGCATGAGAATCTGCAATTATTTTATTATTATTATTTTTTGAGTTGGAGTCTAATTCTGTCGCCCAGACTGCAGTGCAGTGGCCACTCCCGGCCACCGCAGCCTCGACCTGCTGGGCTCCGGTGATCCTTCCACCTCAGCCTTCCAAGTAGCTGGAACTACAGGTGCGCGCTACCAAGCCCAGCTGATTTTTTAATTTTTATTGTAGAGATGCGGTCTCACCAAGTTGCCCAGGCAGGTCTCGAACCCACAGGCTCAGGCAATCCACTTACCTCAGCCTCCCAAAGCGCGGGATTACAGGCTGAGTCCCCAAGCCCGACCTGTAATTATTTTAAAATAAAAAAGTTTAGGCCGGGTGTGGTAGTTCACACCTGTAATCCCAGCACTTTGGGAGGCTGAGGTGGGAGAATTGCTTGAGCCCAGGAGTTTGAGACCAGCAACATAACGGTAACTTGTGTCTACAAAAAATAAAAATTAACCGGTGTGGTGGTGGTGCCTGGAGTCCCAGCTACTTGTGAGGCTGAAACAGGAGGATCACCTGAGTCTAGGAGGTCAAGGCTGCAGTGAGCTGTGATTGTGCCACTGTACTCTAGCCTGGGTGACAGAATGAGACCCTACCTTAAAAAATAAAAAATAAGCCGGGCTCGGTGGCTCAGCTGATAATCCCGTGCCTTTGGGAGGCTGAGGTGAGTGGATTGCCTGAGCCCGCGGGTTTGAGAACCGCCTGGGCAACTTGGCGAGACCTCATCTCTACAATAAATTAAAAAAAAAATCACCGGGCGTGGTAGCGCATGCCTGTAATTCCGGCTACTCGGAAGGCTGAGGCGGAAGGATTGCCGGAGCCCAGCAGGTTGAGGCTGCGGTGGCCGGGAGTGGCCACTGCACTCCAGTCTGGGCGACGGAGTGAGACTTCAACTCAAAAATAAATAAATAAATAAAGAGACATGGATGGCCAGGCGCCCTGGCTTACGCCTGTAATCCCAGCACTTTGGGAGGCCAAAGCGAGAGGATTGCCTGAGTCCATGGGTTGGAGACCAGCCTGGGCAACTTGTCAAGACCTCGTCTCTACAATAAATTAAAAAATTAGCCTGGTGTGGTGGTGCACACCTGTGGTTCCAGCTACTAGGGAGGCTGGGGTGGGAGAATCACCTGAGCCCAGCAGTTTGAGGATGCGGTGGCCATGAACATGCCACTGCACTCCAGCCTGGGTGGCAGAGTGAGACTCTGACTCAAAGAAATAAAAAAGAGCCATGGGTGGTGATGCACCTGTAATCCCAGGTACTCAGAAGGCTGAGGTAGGAGGAACACTTGAGGCCAGAAATTTGAGGCTGCAGTGAGATACTGCACTCCAATTTGGACAACATAGAGAGACCCTCTCTGTAAAAAATAAAAAGACTGCTTATTTAAAATATTGTAGAGGCTGGGCATGGTGGCTTAGCCTGTAATCCCAGCACTTTGGGAGGTAGAGGTGAAAGGACTGCCTGAGCCCGGAGGTTCGAGACCAGCCTGGGCAACTTGGTGAGACCTCGTCTCTACAATAAATCACAAAAAACTAGCTGAGCATGGTGGCGTGGATCTGTAGTTCCAGCTACTTGGAAGGCTGAGGCGAAAGGATGGCCTAAGCCCAGCAGGTTGAAGCTGTGGTGGTCATGAGTGTGTCACTGTACTCCAGTCTGGGTGACAAGAGTAAGACTCGGCTGGGCTCGGTGGCTCAGCCTGTAATCCCGCGCTTTGGGAGGCCGAGGTGAGTGGATTGCCTGAGCCCGCAGGTTCGAGACCCGCCTGGGCAACTTGGAGAGACCTCATCTCTACAATAAATCAAAAATTAGCTGGGCGTGGTAGCACACGCCTGTAATTCCAGC
>NW_007259508.1:304295-312330 GCF_000164805.1 Carlito syrichta
ACAGCAGGAAGGCTGAGGTGGAAGGATCACTGGAGCCCAGCAGGTCGAGGCCACTGCACTCCAGTCTGGGTGACAGAGTGAGACTCCAACTCAAAAAAAAAAAGAGTGAGACTCCAACTCAAGAAAGATAAATAAATAAAATATTGTAGAATAGCACTTTGGGAGGCTGAGGCGAGAGGATTGCCTGAGCCCAGAGGTTCAAGACCAGCCTGGGTAACTTGGTGAGACCTTGTCTCTACAATATATCAAAAAATTATCTGGGCGTGATAGTGTGAGCCTGTAGTTCTGGCTACTTGGAAATCTGAGGCAGAAGGATCGCATGAGCCCAGCAGGTCGAGGCTGGGGTGGCCATAAGTGTGCCACTGCACTCCAGCCCAGCTGATGAAGTGAGACTCCAACTAAAAAAAAAAAGAAATTGTAGAACAATAAATACTATTTTGGAAAGTGAGGTAGTCATGATTAAGATAATAAGACAGCCGGGCTCAGTGGCTCAGCCTGTAATCCCGAGCCTTTGAGAGGCTGAGGTGAGTGGATTGCCTGAGCCCGTGGGTTCGAGACCCGCCTGGGCAGGCGAGACCTCATCTCTACAATAAATCAAAAAAATTAGCCGGGCGTGGTAGTGCGTGCCTGTAATTTCGGCAACTCGGAAGGCTGAGGCGGAAGGATCGCTGGAGCCCAGCGGGTCGAGGCTGCGCTGGCCGGGAGCGGTCACTGCACTCCAGTCTGGGCGACAGAGTGAGACTCCAACTCCAAAAAAAAAAAAAGAAGATAATAAGACACATACAGCTATTTGAAATGAGATGATAGGCAGGGAGGGACACAGGAGTCCTCCAATGTGACTTGGGTGGTGGTTAGCCAGCTGTGTTCATATGTAATTAATTAAATAAGAGTTAGCGTCTCACTCTGTCACCCAGGCTGGAGTGCAGTGGCACACTCTTGGCCACCACAGCCTCAACCTGCTGGGCACGCAATCCTTCCCCCTCAGCCTTCCAAGTATCTGGGACTACAGGCACATGCCACCATGCTCAGCTAATATTTTTTATTTATTGTAGAGACAAGGTCTCACCAAGTTGCCCAGGCTGGTCTCGAACTCCTGGGCTCAGGCAATCCTCCCAAAGTGCTGGGATTACGGGCTTGACCCACGACGCCCAGCCTATTTTCATATATAAAATGAAATAACCAAAAGAAAAAATGCAAAAATAATTAACTGTTTCCCGATACCCTGACTCTTTTTTGGGTTGTGGTTATAGTCTGAACCCTGGATGAATCACTTGTCTCTGTCTGTGCCTCAGTTACCTCTTCTGTAAAACAGGCAGAAACAAAAGTCCCTGGGAGGGTGGATTTGGCTCTGCTAGCCCAACCCCTGCTTCTGGCCAGGACCAGCTCTGAGCTGCTGCTTGGGCTCCAGGGCAAGCCGTGGGACCAGGCGGAGGCTGAGTGTGAATGAGTCTCCCATCCTAATCTGTCTCAGGTGGGGATCTGTCAGGTGGGCGGGGCGGCTCGCCTTTCCCTGCCTGTATTAGCTGTGGTTACTTGTGCGTGCGTGCGTGCGTGCGTGCGTGCGTGCATGGGTGTTGTATTTTGCAAGTAAAGGAAAGAAGAATAAACATTCCTTTTTTTTTTGAGTTGGAGTCTCACTCTGTCGCCCAGACTGGAGTCCAGTGGCCTCACCAAGTTGCCCAGGCGGGTCTCGAACCCTCAGGCTCAGGCGATCCACTCACCTCACCCTCCCAAGGCACGGGATTACAGGCTGAGCCACCGAGCCTGGCAAACATTCCTTCTTTTTTTTTTTTTTTCCTCACTCTGTTGCCCAGGCTGGAGGGCAGTGACACCCTCACAGCCACCGCAGCCTTGACCTACTGGGCTCTGGCGATCCTTCCGCCTCAGCCTTCCAAGGAGCTGGAACCACAGATGCGTGCTGCTGTGCCCAGCTAATTTTTTGATTTATTGTAGAGATGAGGTCTCGCCGAGTTGCGCAGGCTGATCTCAAACCCCTGGACTCAGGCAATCCTCTCACCTTGGCCTCCCAAAGTGCTGGGATGACATGCATGAGCCACCACGCCCGGCTGTATCTGTTATTTTCTAAACGACGTGCAGCAGACTTGAAATAGTTATAGACAAAGAAAAACAAAGGCTTTGCGTAAAATATGAACAGTTCTTGTTTTGGGAGTGAGAAGTACTTTCTGCTTATTTTTTTCTTTCCACTTATCTTGTTGGTTGCTTTTTCTCCAATAGAGTTGCATTTCTTGGATAACACCAAAAATACAATAAAACCATTTTGTAAGCCGCAGGCCAAGAAAGCCTGGAAGGCAAAACACAGACATACCAGAGGAGATTATCTCTGCTCCCTGAGCGATTAAGGGAGAGGCTGTGGGTTTTATATTTGTTTCTTTTCTGCTTCCTTGATTTGCCATCAGGAAATTGGTCAACATTTTTTTAATGAGGGGAAATAATCACGGAAGACCCTGGGAGGGAGCAATGACCCTGGGTGCACCCTTGGGCAGGAACGGGCCTTAAGGGCGGATCTCGGGCCCCCTGCCCAGTCTGAGCTTCTCTGGGGTGGTTTCTCTGACCAGTCTCTGGAGGCCCCAGCCAAGACAGGGGAGCTGGGGGCGCTGCGTGCCTCTCCTGGGAGGCTCCAGCAATGTGAATTCCTGTGCTGGACTTGATTAAGTTAATGGAGCTCAGACTCTCTCCCCTCCCACCAGTGCTGGAGTAGTTGTTAAAATAAAGTTATGTGCCGGGCTCGGTGGCTCAGCCTGTAATCCCACACCTTGGGAGGCTGAGGTGAGTGGATTGCCTGAGCCCACGGTTTCGAGACCCGCCTGGGCAACTTGGCGAGACCTCATCTCCACAATAAATCAAAAATTAGCCGGGCGTGGTAGCGTGCACCTGTAGTTCCGGCTACTTGGAAGGTTGAGGTGGAAGGATCACCGGAACCCAGCAAGTCGAGGCTGCGGTGGCCAGGAGCGGCCACTGCCTCCAGTCTGGGTGACAGAGTGACACTCCAACTCAAAAAAAAAAAAAAAAATTAGCCGGGTGTGGTAGCGCGTGCCTGTAGTTCCAGCTGGCGGAAGGATCGCCAGAGTCCAACAGGTCGAGGCTGCAGTGGCCGGGAGCAGCCACTGCACTGCAGTCTGGGCGACAGAGTGAGATTCCAAGTCAAAAAATAGAATAAAATAAAATAAAGTTATGTGAGGAAGGGCCGGTTCCCCCTGGCTCAGAAGCAGGCAAGAGCCTCCCCATCCAGACCCAAAGGTTCAAATCCAAAGTGCTGAACCTCTCTGAGTAAAGCGTTTTTGTCTCTGCTGGCATGGCACTGGCATGCAGTGGGTTCCATATTATTGCTCTCCAGAGGCACAGCAGATCTTGTGACTGTCCAGTCTTCAGTCTTGAGTAAGCTGTCTTGCAGGATGTGGACACTGGTCCCAGGAAGGAGCAGCCCTGTCTGACTGTAAGGAAGATCATCTTTCACTTTTGCAAATGCTGCTTTCCCTTGAGATTGTCTCCAGACAAGGTTGCCTGAGCAGCATCCCTGGCTACCTCTGTGTGCCCACCTTGCTTGCTCAAGGTCCCCAGACCTTTCCAGATTCCCTCTGCTGGGGTCACTCCCATCACTTGCCCACCTGTTGAACTCCTATTCAACCTTCAATGCCCAGCATCATTACTTCCTCCTTCAGAGAACCTTCTCTAAGCCCCCAGGCAAAACCCAGTTCTCTGCTCTGGGGTCCCCCAGTCCTGTCCTTATGGGGTTGGGGGTATCTGCGGCTCTGCTCCTCAGTCTGGGAGAATCTTGAGGACCAACGCCTTTCAGGGTCCAGCATCACACAAAACAAGGGGATATCTACAATACTCATGAACAGATGTGAACATGAACACCGTGGCCCTACCTTCCTGGATCTCCCCTCCTTTTGGGGGAAAAGTTTAGAAAATTCATTCATTCCGGGCTCTGTTCAGAGCATTGGTGGCTCTTCATGTAGTAGCCAGAAGTGGTAGATTTTCTCTTTCTTTCTCTCTCTTTCTCTTTCTTTCTTTCGAGTCAGAGTCTCACACTGTCACCCAGGCTGGAGTGCAGTGGCACACTCATGGCAACCACAGCCTTGACCTGCTGGGCTCAGGCGAGACTCCAACTCAAAAAAAAAATAAAAGAATAGATATTTAGTAATAAACTTAGCTAAGAAGCTAAAAGACTTGTATACTGAAAATTGCAAATGTTTCTGAAAGAAATTAGCAAAGAAACAAATACATAAAAAGACATCCCAGCCAGGCTCGGTGGCTCAGCCTGTAATCCCGCGCCTTTGGGAGGCTGAGGTGAGTGAATTGCCTGAGCCCGCGGGTTCAAGACCTGTTTGGGCAGCGAGACCTCATCTCTACAATAAATTAAAAAATCAGCCAGGCGTGGTGTCGCATGCCTGTAATTCCGGCTACTGGAAAGGCTGAGGCGGAAGGATTGCTGGAGCCCAGCAGGACGAGGTTGCGGTGGCCAGGAGCGGCCACTGCACTCCAGTCTGGGTGACAAAGTCAGACTCCAACTCAAAAAAAAAAAAGACATCCCATGTTCATGAATTGGAAGATTTAATATTGCTGAGCTGACAATACTGTCAAAAGTGATCTACATATTCAGTGAAATCACCATCAAAATCACGACGACTTTTTTTTTTTTTTCAAAAATAGAAAGATCCATCCTTAAATTCTCGTGAAAACTTAAGGGTCCCAAAGAGTCAAAATAATCTTGAAAAAACATAGTTGGAGCCGGGCTCGGTGGCTCAGCCTGTAATCCTGCACTTTGGGAGGCTGAGAGGAGTGGATTGCCTGAGCCCGCAGGTTCGAGACCCTCCTGGGCAACTTGGCGAGACCTCATCTCTACAATAAATCAAATAATCAGCCGGGCGTGGTAGCACATGCCTGTAATTCCGCTACTTGGAAGGCTGAGGCGGAGGGATCGCTGGAGCCCAGCAGGTCGAGGCTGCGGTGGCCGGGTGCAGCCACGGCACTCCAGTCTGGGCAACAGAGTGAGACTCCAACTCAAAAAAAAAAAAAAAAGTAAAAAAATAAAACTTACTACAAAGTAATTAAAAGTACTGGCATAAAGACAGACATGCAGGCCAATTGAATAGAGAGCCAGAAATAAACCGTAAATATATCATCAAATGCATTTCTTTCTTTTTTTTTTGGAGTTGGAGTCTCACTCTGTTCCCCAGGCTGGAGTGCAGTGGCACGTTCATGGCCACTCCAGCCTCAATCTCCTGGGCTCAGGTGATCCTTCAGCCTCAGCCTTCCAAGTAGCTGGAATCACAAGCACATGCCACCACGCCCAGCTAATTTTTTTTTTTTTTAAGATTTTTAAAATTTATTTTTAAAAAAATGTTTTGTAGAGACAGGGTCTTGCTATGATGCTCAGGCTGATCACAAACTCCTATCCTCAGGTGATCCTTCTGCCTCAGCCTCCCAAAGTATGGTAATTACAGGCGTGAGCCACCACTTCCAGTCATCACCTCAAGACTTTAAATGATAATAATTGTGATGTTACTTTTAATAAATTAATATCTTCCATGGAAAGTGGGCCTCTATTATGCTCAAAGAGCTTTTATATTGTTTATTAACTTCATTCTTGCAAAGCTTTCGATCCTCTCTTGTACAACAAGGTAAAATGAACTGAAAAGTCATGATAGAATTTGATCTGAGCATTAACAGGTTATTATTTATTTATTTATTTTGAGTTGGAGTCTCACTCTGTCGCCCAGGCTGGAGTGCAGTGACCGCTCTCGGCCACCACAGCCTCGACCTGCTGGGCTCCGGCGATCCTTCCGCCTCAGCCTTCCGAGTAGACTGAATTACAGGCGCGTGCTACTACACCCGGCTAATTTTTTGATTTATTGTAGAGATGAGGTCTTGCTGCCCAGGCGGGTCTCGAACCCGCGGGCTCAGGCAATCCACTCACCTCAGCCTCCCAAAGGCACGGGATTACAGGCTGAGCCACCGAGGCCGGCTAACTAATTTTTTTGATTTATTGTAGAGACAAGTTCTCACCAAGTTGCCCAGGCTGGTCTTGAACCCCTGGACTCAGGCAATCCTCTCATCTCCGTCTCCCAAAGTGCTAGGATTACTGGTGTCAAATGCTTTTCAACAGAGGTGCAAAGATAATTCAACAGAGAAATTATGTTTTTTCAACAAATGGTGCTGGGGCCAGGCATGGTGGTTCACACCTATAATCCCAGCACTTTGAGAGGTCAAGGTAGGAGGATTGAGGCCAGGAGTTTGAGACCAGCCTGGGCAACATGATGAGACCCCATCTCTACAAAAAATGTAAAAGGAAGGAAGGAAGGGTGGTTGGGTGTTGGGACCACTGGCTCTCCAAATGCACAAGAATGAAGCTGAACCCCTGCTTCACATCATACATAAAAATTAACTCCAGATGAGTTAGAGACCAGAATGCAGGATCTAAACTATAAAACGGTTAGGGAAAAGCACAGGGCAAAACTCTGCAGGTGGGAATTTGACAATGATTTCTTAGGTATGACTCCAAAAGCACAGGCAAGAAAAGAATCAAACACATAGATTGGACTGCATCAAAATTAAAAACGTTGGCTCATCAAAGGAAACAACCGAAGACATCTGTTCCCATGTTGCGAAGAGAGCTGCTCTCTCTCCCTTTCCCACTGATAATCGGAGGATGCCAGGGCTTGAGTTGATGCTGCCATCTTGCAGCCATGTGAGAATCTTTACACAGCAAGAGTAAAGAACAAAGTTCTAACATAAGGAGAAGACAGCCCTGGAGCATCACTTAAGCCCTGTTTCAGCCATCTCCCAAGTGAAGCTTATCCTGGACTTCTCTGTTATGTGAGCCTGTGAGCATCTGATAAGAACTCTTCCCGGGCCGAAACCTTCAATACAGCCTTGTGAGACACCCTAACTAGGGGAGCCACCTCTGCTCTGCAGACTCCTGACCACAGAAACTGAGAGATAATAAATGTGTGTTGTTTGAAGCCAAAAAAAAATGCCAAGCGTGGTGGCTCAGCCTGTAATGCCAGCACATTGGGAGGTGGAGGCGAGAGGATTGCCTGAGCCTAAGGGTTCAAGATCAGCCTGTGCAACTTGCAAGACCTTGTCTCCACAATAAATCAAAAAAATTAAGCTGGGCTCGGTGGCTCAGCCTGTGATCCCGCGCCTTTGGGAGGCTGAGGTGAGTGGATTGCCTGAGCCCGCGGGTTCGAGACCCGCCTGGACAGTGAGACCTCATCTCTACAATAATCAAAAAGTCACCGGGCGTGGTAGCGCATGCCTGTAATTCCGGCTACTCGGAAGGCTGAGGCGGAAGGATCGCCGGAGCCCAGCAGGTCGAGGCTGCGGTGGCCGGGAGTGGCCACTGTACTCCAGTCTGGGCGACAGAGTGAGACTCCAACTCAAAAAAAAAAAAAATTCATAGAGACAAAAAGCAGAATGGGGCTGGGAGTGGTGACTCATGCCTTAAATTCCAGCAGTTTGGGAGGCTAAGGCAGAAGGATCGCTAGAACCCAGGAGTACGAGGCTACAGGGAGCCATGATTGTGCCTATGAGTAGCTGGAGTTCTCCAGCCTGGGCAACATAATAAGACCCTATATTTAATTTAATTTAATTTAATTTATTTTATTTTACTTTATTTGGAGTGTCACCATCACCCAGGCTGGAGTGCAGTGGCACACTTACGGCCACCCCAGCATTGACCTGCTAGGCTTGGACGATCCTTCCACCTTAACCTTCCAAGTAGCCGGAACTACAGGCATGTGCTACCACACCCAGCTCATTTTTAATTTTTATTGTAGAGATGAAGTCTTGTCAAGTTGCCTGGGCTGGCCTCAAACCCGTAGGCTCAGGCAATTCACTCACCTTAGCCTCCCAAAGTGCTGGGATGACAAGCTGAGCCACCACTCCTGGTCACTGCAGCCTCGACCTGCTGGTCTCCGGTTATCCTTCTGCCCCAGCCTTCCGAGTAGCTGGAACTACAGGCGCGCACTACCACGCCCGGCTAATTTTTTTTTTTTTTAATTTATTGTAG
>NW_007259508.1:312350-314546 GCF_000164805.1 Carlito syrichta
GGCGGGTCTCGAACCCTCAGGCTCAGGCAATTCACTCACCTCAGCCTCCCAAAGGCACGGGATTACAGGCTGAGCCACCAAGTCCAGCTGGCCTCTATTTTTAAAGAAAGGTTAAGATGGTACATTTTATGTTATGTATATTTTACCACCAAAAAGAAGTAATAAGAACATGTTTAATAAGGTGACTATGCACGCACCTCAGACCCTGCTGCGGGCTGTCTGCACTCACCACACACCTAGTTTTACCATGGTTCCCCTTGCTTTGTTGTTGTTGTTTTTTTTTGAGTCGGAGCCTCACTCTGTGAGGAGTACAGTGGCTCCTCCTGGCCACCGCAGTCTCGACCCGCTGGGCTCCGGTGATCCTTCTGCCTCAGCCTTCCGAGTAGCCGGAATTACAGGCGTGCGCTACCACGCCCGGCTGACTTTTTTTGATTTATTGTAGAGATGAGGTCTCACTGCCCAGGCAGGTCTCGAACCCGCGGGCTCAGGCAATCCACTCACCTCAGCCTCCCATGGCACGGGATTACAGGCTGAGCCACAGAGCCCGGCTTTCCCCTTGCTTTGAAGAGGAGCGTGAGACGTGGTGACATGTGCCCATAGTGGCCCCGCTGGGACCTCACTCTCGGCCCCAGCCCCAGGTGAGCTCTGAGGGCCTCCATGCGGCAGCATCATGGCCCCTGTCTCTCGACTGCTTGTCTGTAAGAGTGGCCCCGGTCGGGCGTGGTGGCACAAGCCTGTCATCCCAGCACTGTGGGAGGCCGAGGTGAGGGGATTTCCTGAGGCCCGGGGTTCAAGACCAGTCAAAGCAACTTGGCGAGACCTTGTCTCTATGATAAATCAAAAACACTAGCCCAGGTTTGGTTCCAACAACTTGGAAGGCTGAAGCGGAAAGATTGCCTGAGCCCAGCAGGCCGAGGCTGCAGTGGCCATGAGTGTGCCACTGCACTCCAGCCCAGGTAACACAGGGAGACTCTGACTCAAAAAAAAAAAAGCAACTTTTTTTCATAGAGATGGGGTCTCCCAATGTTGCCCAGGCTGGTCTCCAACTCCTGGCCTCAAGCTGTCCTCTCACTTCAGCCTCCCAAAACGCTGGGATTTCTTCAAATCTCCACAACATGCCTCTCTCTGCCTGCTTCTGTTTCTCCGGTAAGCCCTGGCTGACACAGGCATCCAGAGGCCAGTGGTGGGGAGGGTGGGGCTTGCTTTTTAGAACATACTCAGGGAACTTCAGACCTAAAGCAGGAGCTTCGGGTGGCAGGACCTCAGCTGCTTACCTTGGCCTTCACTCTCGGAACACGGGTCAAGTTCCCAGCCGCAAATACCTCCCAAGACACCTGTAGGCCAAGGACACACATTCAAGGCCTCGGGTTTCACGGTCCTGGGCAGGGGCAGGCCTGAGGTGCTGACCAAGCCGCCTCTCCTCGACCAAAATAAACCCAGGCCAGGGTGTCGCCAGATCAGCCGGCCCTAAAAGCCCACGGCCTGAGCCGGGTCACAGACCTGGGTTTTGCTGGCCCATGGACAGGGCTGTGCTCAGCTCCCCAAGGCCTGCGAGGTGGACACAACCCAAAGACGGCATCCTCACAGACCGGCCGCAGGGGCAGATCGCAAAACCTGCGGGTCTGACCTCTTGTCTACTCAACCCCAGGACGACATGGCGGCCGTTAAACAGGGTTCAAGCCGGCCATGGGACATTCACTGAGACCTCTCCGGAAGTGCCCAAGGGCCCAGCACGTCCACACTGACCCTAGTCGACGTGTGCCCACAGCAGCTCTACTCACAGTGGGCAAAAGGTGGACACAAGCCAAGTGCCCATCAGCTAATGAATGAACAGACACAGCAGGGCACCTCTATCCGTGGAGGAGGACATGGCCACAGGAAGGAGGGAGGCTCTGACACGCGCCACCATGTGGATGAGTGGCAGACGCCAGGTACGAAAGGCCACGGTGTGTGCGACTCCGTTGGCAGAAGGCCCAGCACAGGCAAATCCACAGAGACAGGAGGCAGGTTCGTGGCTGTCAGGGGCCAGGGGAGGGTTGGAAAGTGACTGATGATGGGACAGGGTTTCTTTCTTTCTTTTTCTTTTTCTTTTTTTTCTTTTTTTCTTTTTTGAGCTGGAGTCTCACTCTGTCGCCCAGACTGGAGTGCAGTGGCCGCTCCCGGCCACCGCAGCCTTGGCCTGCTGGGGCCAGGTGA
>NW_007259508.1:314566-319213 GCF_000164805.1 Carlito syrichta
GCCTTCCAAGTAGCTGGAACTACAGGTGCGCGCTACCATGCCCGGCTGATTTTTTGATTTATTGTAGAGATGAGGTCTCACCAAGTTGCCCAGGCGGGTCTCGAACCCGTGGGCTCAGGCAATCCACTCACCTCAGCCTCCCAAGGCGCAGGATTACAGGCTGAGCCACCGAGTCCAGCTGTTTTGTTTTTTTTAAACAGAGTTTCACTCTGTTGCCCAGGCTGAAATGCAGTGGCACGATCATGGCTCACCACAGCCTCATCCTCCTGCCTCAGCCTCCCCAGTAGCTGGGACTACAGGTGCCACCATTCCTGGCTAATTTTTGGATTTTTTGTAGAGATAGGGTCTCACTATGTTGCCCAGGCTGGTCTCGAACTCCCGGGCTCAAGTGATCGCCCTGCCGCAGCCTCCCGAAGTGCTGGGATTATAAGTGTGAACCACTGTGCCCAGCCGATTCAGCCCTTATTAGGGTGACCTGAGGATTGTTAACCAACCTCTCTGGGCCTGGATTTCCTCATCTGTGAAATGGGCTGGGGTTGTCTAAGGTGATGGCAGCACGAGCGCCCAGTGCCCTGAGCCATGCCTGGTGTTGTGAAGTGTCCAGTGTTACCCAAGGACCTTTGCTGGGCGCCTGCCCTGGGCTTCCGCTTACTTCAACACGGGAAGGTTTTCTGAGGGACGCAGATGAGCCTGGCCACCCCTGCCCGTGGCAGGAGCCCACCCAGGATGCTGCAGGCCGGAGGTGAAGGAGGGAGCGGGGAGCTCAGGACTGGAATGGGGCCGACGGGGAGAGAGAAACAAGCCCTTTCCAGAAGGGGCAGGCGGCTCTGGGTTCCAGAAGTGACCTGGCGGGGGTGCCCAGGCCTGGGGTGGCCTGCAGGGCTGTCTGGGTCACTTTCCAGACAATTGCCAGGAACCGGCTTTACGATGCAGCCTCACTAAGCAGGGGCATCAATGCATGGACACCCTGTGGCAGTGAAGACCCCAGGCCACTTTGCCACACAGCGCCTGGAGTCTAGGTCTCTGCATCCCAAGGCTGGGGTACTCGCCATCCCCTGCCATCAGCCAGCAGGGTTGCCCCGGGGGATACCAATTGCAGGCATTTCCGAGTCCAGTGGGCCCTCGGGCAAAGGGCACTCCAGCAGCCCAGGGTCGCCCTGACAACTGTCACGAGTGCCTGTTATTAAACGGGGGAGGGGTCGACGGGTGTGAATGAGCAACCGGGAGTCTACGTCCATTCCTGCACTTCCAGACTGCCCAATTTTTTTTTTTTTTGAGTTGGAGTCTCACTCCATCAACCAGGCTGGAGCGCAGTGGCACATTCACGGCCACCCCAGCGTCGACCTGCTGGGCTCCGGCGATCCTTCCGCCTCAGCCTTCCAAGTAGCTGGAACTACAGGCGTGCACCACCATGCCTGGCTAATTTTTGATTTATTGTAGAGATGAAGTCTCGCCAAGTTGCCCAGGGGGGTCTCGAACCGAGGGGCTCAGGCAATCCACTCACCTGGGCCTCCCAAAGTGCTGACATTACAGGCTGAGCCACTGAGCCTGGTCACAATTATTATTATTATTATTATTATTATTATTATTTGAGTCGGAGTCTCCCTCTTTCACTCAGGCTGGAGTGCAGTGGCACACTCACAGCCACCCCAGCCTCGGCCTGTGGGGCTCCGGCGATCCTTCCACCTCAGCCTTCCAAGTAGCTGGAACTACAGGCGCATGCTACCACGCCCGGCTGATTTTTGATTTACTGTAGAGATGAGGTCTCGCCAAGTTGCCCAGGCGGGTCTCGAACCCGTGGGCTCAGGTGATCCACTCACCTCAGCCTCCCAAAGTGCGAGATTACAGGCTGAGCCACCGAGCCCAGCTCAAGCTAACTTTTATATTTATCCTAGAGACGAGGTCTCATCAAGTTTCCCAGGCAGATCTCAAACCCATGGGCTCAGGCACTCCTCTTGCCTCCATTTCCCAAACTGCTGGGATTACAGGTGTGCACCACTACACCCCGTTTTTTTTTTCTTCTTTTTTTTTTTGTAGAGGGAGTAAGGGTCTTGCTCTGTTGCCCAGTTTGGAGTGCAGCGGTGCTATTATAGTTCCCTGCAGCCTAGAACTCTTGGGCTCAAGCGATTCTTCCACCTCAGCCTCTTGACCAGCTGGAACTACAGGTGTGCGCCACCATGCCTGGCTAATTTTAAAACGTCTGTAGAGACAGGGTCTCACGACGTTGCCCAGGCTGGTCTCCAGCTCTTGGCCTCACGCGCTCCTGCCTCAGCCTCCCAAAGTGCTGGGATGACCCGAAGGTGCCACCGTGCCTGATTCAACGCAGTCCTTTCTTGGATGTTTCCTTCAAATCCCTGCTGTGTCTAATTGCATGGCGGCTGTAGATGTTGGGTGGAAAAATCTCCCAAGAGGAGGCAGCAACGTGCTCCTGCATCGTGTGGTGAGTGAACCAACGGGTGAACAGACAGACCAGCCTGGTGGCTGAGGCAGCCCAGAGCCTCTGCAGGGAGGGCCTGGGGCATCTGCCTGGGATTGCTGGCCCTGGAGGAAGCCAGCTCATCGCGTCTCCACACAGGAAGAAACATCCTGGCTGAATCCGCCGCCTCCTCTCCCAAGACCACAGCTGGCTCCCAACAAAGACCGGCAATGCAGCTGCACATGCTTGTCGTTTGCTCTTCCTTTGAACAATGCCTCAGTGGCTTTTCCTTCCCAGCTGCGTGGGCCTGCAATCTCCGTGAAGGGAGGCGAGTGGGGTGCTGGGGGGTGGGGGAGCGAGAAGCTCACCCACAGCTGCGTCCCCGTCTTCCGGTGCTTGAACACAGCTCCCCGTCCCGTCTATGGGCGTCAGCCTACGCTTTACAAAATGCTTAAGTTTTTAATTTGCTGAGTCGGAGTCTCCCTGTGTCACCCAGGCTGGAGTGCAGGGGCACGCTCCCGGCCACCGCAGCCTCGCCCTGCTGGGCTCCGACGATCCTCCAGCCTCTGCCTCCCCAGTAGCTGGGACCACAGGCGCAAGCCACCCCTTCCGACTTTTTGGTTGACTGTAGAGACGAGGTCTCACCATGTTGCTCAGGCTGGTCCGGTACCCTTGGGCTCAGGCAGTCCTCTCGCCTCCGCCTCCCAAAGTGCTGGGATGACAGGCCTTGGCACCCCCGCCCCGACTGACCCGTCACCTCCAGGGGCACCAGGTCCTCCTTATTCTCGACACCCCTCACCACCTGGCAGCGGTAGAGCCCAGCGTCGCTGGCCCTCAGCGGCCCCAGCAGGAGCGTAGCATTGGCTCGGCGCCGGGAGTAGGCGGGCAGCGACACTCGGCCCTGCCAGGCCTTCGCCACCCGCACCACGTTGTCCTTGGCCACCAGGATGGGCAGGTCCTGCCGCTGGCCCGACGCAGTCCGCACCTTGGTCCACTTGATCCGAGGGGCGTCTCGGGCCGCACCCGCCAGTGGCTGCAGGGCGAAGAGACAGGGCAGGGCCACCAGCTCGGCCAGCGCGGCCCGCACCGGCCCAGGCCTCGCCTTCTGCATGCGCAGTCCTTGCTCGGTGGCCGCGGCGGCATCCTGTGTGCCTGGGTTGCAAGGGGCAGGGAGAGGGCCTGACTCGGCGGCCAGCACCGGCAGGACTGTCCTTTTCCCCACCGTACTTTCGTGACTTGTCATTTATTTTCAGCAGAGACGGGGTCTCACTCTGCTGCCCAGGCTGGTCTCAAACTTCTGGCCTCAAGTGGTCGGCCTGCCTCAGCCTCCAAAAATGCCGGGATCACAGGCGTGAGGCTCTGTATTTTTTTTTTGTTTGAGTCAGAGTCTCACTCTGTTGTCCAGGCTGTGGCCTTCTCATGGCCATCCACAGCCTCGACCTGCTGGGCTCAGGCGATCCTTTCGCCTCAGCCTTCCAAGTAGTTGGAACTATAAGCGCGTGCCACCATGCCCAGCTAATTTTTTGACTTATTGTAGAGACGAGGTCTCGCCATGTTGCTCAGGCTGGCCTCGAGCCCCTGGGCTCAGGCAATCCTCTGGCCTCCGTCTCCCAAAGTGCTGGGATAACAGGTATGAGCCATCACACCCAACTATTTTACAGAATTTTTACAAAAATCACACTGTGCTTTGCAACTGGAAACTGGATTTTATCCTTCAGGGTCTGGCTCATTTATTTTATTTTATTTTATTTTTTGAGTTGGAGTCTCACTCCTTTGCCCAGGCTGGAATGCAGTGGCATGCACGCTCACGGCCACCCCACTGTCAACCTTCTGGGCTTCAGTGATCCTTCTGCCTCCGCCTTCCGAGTAGCCTGGAACTACAGACGTGCACTACCATGTTGCCTGGGCTGGTCTCGAACTGGTGGGCTCAAGCAATCCACTCGCCTCAGCCTCCCAAAGTGCTGGGATGACCGGCTGAACCACCAAGCCTGGCCCTTGGTTCATTTATTTTTAAACATTTAATTTAATTGAATGTATTTACTTTTATTGTACAGATGAGGGTCTCACTATATTGCGGGTCTCAAACTCCTAGGCTCAAGTGATCCTCCCACCTCAGCCTCTCAAAGTGCCAGGATCACAGGTGTGAGCCACCACCTTTATTTTGATTATTTTTGTTTCAGTCATGGTTTAGGGAATGACTTGGGAAGCTTCATTTCAGGAGGAGGTGTGAG
>NW_007259508.1:319924-321633 GCF_000164805.1 Carlito syrichta
AAAAAAAAAAAAAAAAATCCAGCCAAGGAACGAAAGCAGCTCGTGGGGTCCCCCTGCTGGGACCTGAAGGAAGCGGCAGGTGCCAGAGTGGTCATGGAAGTGCAAAGGTACGGTTTTCAGCGCTTTGGTGGGAAACACAACCAACGTGTAGATATTCACATGTGTGTGCATGCGTGTTTGTGTAGACATGTGCATGCATGCATGTGCACACGGGGGTGGCATGGGGTGCAGGCATGTTTACACACTCGTGTGTATGTGGGAGCTTCTAAACCAGATGTGACCACCTGGAAATCCTGATTACAGTGTGGGCTCTGGAGTCAGACTGTCCCAGGTCTCAGTTTCCCCATGGGGAAGGGTTGGTCCTCACTGGATGTCCACAGAGGCCAGAGGCTTCCAAAGATTTGTCATAGTATATATTCTGTGCCACCGGCCCTGAGGTTGGCGTTATGTGATTACCTTTAATACTCGAAACAAACCTAAGGCTGACCCATGCTGTACAGACATGGGTTCATTGATGTCATCTTAAAATCCTGCAAGCAATGACTTCAAACTGCACAGAAATGTGTGAGTTGAACAGTAAAGAATCTATTCTGGGCCAGGCGTGGTGGCTCATGCCTATAATCCCAGCCCTTTGGAAGGCTGAGGAGAGAGGACTGCTTGAGCCTATGGGTTCGAGACCAGCCTGGTCAACTTGACGAGACCTTGTCTCTACAATAAATCAAGAAAAATTAGCCAGGTGTGATGGTGCACACCTGTGGTTCCAGCCACCGGGAAGGCTGAGGTGGAAGGATCGCCTGAGCCTAGCAAGTCGAGGCTGCGATGGCTGTGAGTATGCCATTGGACTCTGGCCTGGGAGACAGAGTGAGATTCCAACTCACAGCCTCTTGAGTGCTTTGACTACAGGTGTGTGCTACCATGCCTGGCTAATTTTTAAAAATTTTTTGTAGAGATAGAGTCTCACTATATTGCCCAGGCTGGTCTTGAACTCCTGGGCTCAAGCAGTCCTCCTGCCTCAGCCTTGCAAAGTACTAGGATTACAGGCGTGAGCCACTGCGCCCAGCCTGAAAAGTGACTTTTTAATCACTGTAATGTTAATTAAAATGTATAGGAGGCCATTGATCTGGGCATGGTGGCACGGTCCTGTAGTCCTAGCTACTCAGGAGGTTGAGGTGGAAGGATCACTTGAGCCCAGGAGTTCTAGACCAGAATGACATAGAAACCCTGTCTTTAAAAAAATAAAGGATAGCCGGGCGTGGTAGCATGTGCCTCTATAGTTCTGACTTCTTGGAAGGCTGAGGCGGAAGGATCGCAGCATCCCAGCAGGTTGACGCTGGGGTGGCCGTGAGCGTGCCACTGCTCGCCAGCCTGGGTGACAGATTGAGACTCCAACTCAAAAAAAATACAAACAAAAAAGAAAGGAAAAAAATATATAGGAGGTCACTGATTTGGACTAAGCTCCTGCACTAGACCCCAAAAGACCAAACCAAAATAGAGCCACTCATGCTAAAATTTGGTGTCACTGAACCGGATCTAGGTTGTTTATCTGACCTTAAGGAGAAATCAGGAGAGTCTGACAATAGCCAAATTCTCAAACAAGCCAGGTCAGTTTTAGCCGGCATCATAAGAATGTCCTCTCTGCTTTATTTTTATTTATTTATTTATTTTTGAGTCAGAGTCTCACTCTGTCGCCCAGGCTGGAGTGCAGTGGC
>NW_007259508.1:321653-322455 GCF_000164805.1 Carlito syrichta
ACCTGCTGGGCTCCGGTGATCCTTCCGCCTCAGCCTTCCATGTAGCTGGAACTACAGGCATGTGCCACCACACCCGGCTAGTTTTTTGATTTATTGTAGAGACCAGGTATCGCCAAGTTGCCCAGGCTGGTCTCTAACCCCTGGGCGCAGGCAATCCTCTCGTCTCTGCCTCCCAAAGTGCTGGGATGACACACCTTAGCCACAGCACCTGGCTATTTTTATTTTTTCTAGTGAGAACATCTTGCTATTGCTGCCCAGGCTGGTCTCCAGCAATCCTTCTGCATGGGCCTCCCAAAGTGCTGGGTGTGCAGGCATGAGCCACCATGCCCGGCCTTTTTATTTTTTGTTCGCTCTGCTTTAACCCTTGCAAGGAAAGTGACCTGAGATAACCTGACCAGCCAACCTGCTTTGTGTGTTACGCTGTTTCCTCATCCCTAGCAGAGCACTGCTCTACTTTCAGATGAGATGCTGGTTCTTGAGTCCCTGTTGAGATGTCGTCTTTTGGCAGTATACTCGAGACTCTTAAAGTATCATGTACGCCTTATTATCCCATGCTACAGACAAGGGAAAACAAGTCCCAGAGGGGAGGGGGCTTAATCAGGGCCGTGTCACCGGGACTCGGTGGCCTGGATCTGCCTGTGCACTCAAGCTGGATCCCACCCAAGGGGATGGGACTTCATTATACAAAGTGCACTTGTTCACGTCCTATTGTCAAACATCTATTTGGTGCTGGAGGGTTTTTTTTGTTTGGTTGCATTTTTTTTTTTTTTTTTGAGTCGGAGTCTCACTCTGTCGCCCGGAC
>NW_007259508.1:322911-343993 GCF_000164805.1 Carlito syrichta
GCCTGTAATCCCAGCACTTTGGGAGGCCGAGGCAAGTGGACTGCCTGAGCCCACGGGTTCTAGACCAGCCCAGGTAACTTGGCAAGACCTCATCTCTACAATAAAATAAAGAAGAGCCAGGCGTTGTAGTGTGTGTCTGTAGTTCTAGCTACTTGAAAGGCTGAGGCGGGAGGATTGCTGGAGCCCAGACGCTGGGGTGGCCGTGAGTGTGTGTGCCACTGCACCCCAGCCTGGGTGAAGGAGTGAGACTCCAACTCAAAAAAAAAAGAAAAAAGACTCAGGGCTCTGTGGAGGAGCCACAGTCGGGGTGACAGCCCTGGATGTGGGTGTCCCCTGGGTGGCCAGGAGCAGGCTTGGGAAAGCCAGGGCTGGGAGCTGGGCCTCTTTTTGGGGAGAGCAGGGAGGGTAACCTAGAGGAGGGGGAATGGAGGGAGGGCCTTGCAGGTTGAATGGATGTCTACAGGTGGGGCAGCGTGGTGCGTCACCCCCAGCCGTGGCCAGTGGGGTGGCTTAGGAGACTCTGCAGCACTTGACTTCCAGGAGGAACTGGTCCCTGGCCCCCAGGCTCAAGTGCACGTCTCAGCACTGAGCTGAAAACATTGCTGTCTGCTGCAACAAGGTGCCAGGCAGGCCATACCAGATGGGGAAGCTGAGGCAGGCTCTGTGATTTTGAAAGAGGGCTTTGAAGGATCGAGGGGGCACCCTCACTGTGCAGCCTGGTACTCAGCCCTTCCTCTTTCTGGGCCTCAGTTTCTCTGTCTGGACGATGGGGCTGAACAGCCAGCAGAGTGGTATTTGGGCAGCAGTTTGGCCCCATTCTAGCAGTGACATTCCCAGCTCCTTTCCAACCAGCCCCTAACCCCAAACACATAGTGGGTGACAACTTAGGCGCTGGGGACCCCAGGCACCACGCCCACCTCCTAGAGAGGGGAAACAGGCCCAGGAAGGCCAGGACATGGCAGGGCCGGCCACAAGACCAGCCCCTCTAAGCCTCTAAGTGGGGTCCTGGGTTACTGTTTAACTCTGCAAGCTGGCTGCTGCATTTCACCAGAGAAGCAGAAGGGCCATCCCCTTGGGGAGTGTCAGCTGTGGTGTCCCGCTGCTGGAGCATTTCTGGCTTTCAAGACATGTCCCCACTGTGGGTGGGCGTCAGGAAGTATTTGGGCAGAGGGGAAAATTGAGGCTTAGAGGGAACCCCTCAGGGATCACAGAGGCTGGGGGGGTCAGGGCAGGGGCGACAGGGTGAGTGGTAGCAGCTAGGTGTCCTGAGGCTTCAGGGAGCAGGGCGTGCAGCTGCTGGCCGGGTTCACCCAGAGAGTCAGCGCCTGCTGCAGACACCCGTGGGAGTGGCTGTGCTGACCCAGGCCCAGTCCCTGTCTCTGTGAGGCAGGGTGGCTGGGGATTCCGGATGGCGACAGGGTCACCCCAAAGTCGGATCACACACCAATGAAGCGGATCGCACACCAATGAAGCGGCGGTGAGATGAGGCTTCTGGGGACCCCTTGGTCCCAGAAATGCCATTTATTGTGCTTTGTCCACAAAGTAGCCTATTCAGGATGCAGGGACCAAAGTCCGGGAACAGTCCAAGGGTGGGGGTGGGGAGCGGGAACCGAGGATTAGGACGGCCTGTCCTGTGTGTACGTACTGGATGTGTGCAAGTCTTCTTCAGGAATGCAGGTGAAAAGGCCAGGGCAGAACAGAACTGCAGGGAGGCGGGCTGTGCACTGTTAAGGGTTCCACCGTGAAGCCACTTCGGGAGTGGACCCAGGGCCTGGCCTTTGCCCACAGGCCATGGAGACTGCTGAGGCCACTCAGGCCGGCCTGTCCTTCTGTTTGGCCGATACACAGGAGTAGGGAGGGGAAGCCTTTTACTCAGGGAAATGTACTCAGGTGTGGCTCGATCGCTCGTGTGAGTGGTCCACACATGACGCCTGCCCAACTGGGGCCTGCTTGACAAGCGTGCTTGCACATGCAGCTGGAGTCTCTGGGAGCCTCTGCCTCTCTTGCCAGAGGAAGCAGGGGGAGGAGAAAGGGCAGAGTGGGATTGTTAGGCCCAAATGATAAGGCAGCAAGGGAAATTTTACCTTTCAAGTGGGAAGAATTCTTCCCAGTTTGCAGAGGGGAAACTGAGTCCGGAGGTGGAACAGCCTGCCTGGCGTCAGAGCTGGGACAGGCTTTGGGGGTCCCCAATCCCATCTTCCTATGCAGCCCCCACCACCCCCAGGATGGGAAGAGAAGGGGCGGGTCTGCTGGAGAGGAAATTCCCTGGGGGTGGAGCCCCTGCAAGTTCCAGACTTTGCTCTTGGGGAGCGGCGCCGAAGCTGCAGACACCGCTGAGAGGAAGGCCAGTGCAGGAGGGGCTTGGCTGACAGTAGCTCCTGTCAACGGCCAAAAGGGCGCCGCCACCCTCGAGCGCCTCCAAGGATGCAGGGGGCCCGCACCTTCACACCATGGTCAGACGGGGGTCCTGCAGGCCCCACAGGTGTCGGGCTTGTTCCCTGCCGTCCTTCAGCTTGCCAGCCCTCCGGCAGCAGGGGCTTGGAGATGCCGAGAACCCGCCCCTCTGTCAGGGGAGGCTCAGCCGGTCTTGGTCTTGCTCTGGCATCTAGAATCCCAGTGCTGGGCTGGGACAAGATCCTGGGGGACAGGCGGGTCATGGGCACCTGAGGCAGGGCTTCCACTCTCCCGACACCCTCTCAGGGGCTTCCCTCCCCTAGCCTCCCCTCGGCTGGACTTTCCTAGGGCTGCCGAGGTGGGGCAAGCTAGTCAGGAGAGGCCCAGGAAGGGCACCAGGCCCAGCGGGACTGAGAGAGCACGCTGCCCATGTGACCTAATTCCACACACCCTCTGTGTGAACGTGTGACTGGTCTGATTTTATTTATTTTTATTTTATCTGATTTTTGAGTCAAAGTCCCACTCCATTGCCCAGACTGGAGGGCAGTGGCACGCTCCCGGCCACTGCAGCCTCGACCCGCTGGGCTCCAGCGATCCTTCCGCCTCAGCCTTCCAAGTAGCAGGAACTACAGGCACGCACTACCACGCCTGGCTCATTTTTGATTTATTGTAGAGACGAGGTTTCGCCAAGTTGCCCAGGAGGGTCTCAAACCCATGGGCTCAGGCAACCCACTCGCCTTGGCCTCCCAAAGTGCTGGGATGACAGGCTGAGCCACCGAGCCCAGCCAACTGGTCTGATCTTAAAAACTCATCAGTGGAGACCAAGGAAAATTGGGTTTCCTCTACATTTATTGCAACTGCTAAGTGATTAACAACATTCACAAGTTCTTAGATTTAGAAAACAAAACTTCCATTTTGTAACATCACAAATGTCTTCTAGGCTTTACCAAGAACCCAAAACACTAACATTCTCTAAGTGATTTCCAGTGACGGAAACAAGCCAGAGACAGTAAGCACCCAGAGTGGTCAGTTAGCACTTTCCGGATGCCTGTCGTCCTCTCTGGAGGGACCCTGGAACTAGAATGACAGAAAAGACACTGTGACTCTGACACGGCTGTGCCACTACACATCACACTTGACGCAACGCCCTACAGAGCAGCCTTTGCGGAGAGCAAGGGCAGCCCTGGTGGAGGGCGGGCACACAGGGCCAGAGGCAGCATCTTGTCCACGGCCCCACGCCCCCAAGCTCCCGGGAACACCTTCACCGCCCCGACGTGGAATCCACCGCAAAGGCGTCCTCTGAGTGTTTAGGGGACTTTCTAGGCTCAGAAGTAGGTGCTCCCTTTGATGCCTGCCAAGGCCTCCCAGAAACCATCTCCGCTCAAACCGGGCTGTCGCCAGGAGTGGCAGGAGGCTGCAGGGCGGCCACACGCTGGGAGTTCCTAGAGCACTGAACTTGTTCACAGACGAAAGTGGAGAGTCAACAACGAACACGCTGGGCCCACACACGCCCAGTGGTCAGAGAATGCTGGAGAGAAGGAGCTCCATCTGTGCTGAGGTATGTGCCTCACTCGGGGCCAATGGGGTGAGCCCTGTTCTCAGAGCACCGTCCATTCACCTGACCTTTTGGGCAACATGGAGACTGTTGGAAGGGTCAGCAAGGAAAGAAGATGAACCCCCGGACATGTGGTTCTCGCTAAACCAGCGGCACCCCGGCCCCCAATAGGCTAACTCATATGAGAGTCAGTTTGCAACCCGAGGTCTGTCCTCAGTGCCGCCACCTCCATAAAGATATACCTGCTGCCAAAGCAACAGAAGTGACAGGAAGCAGGCAGAGCCCCAGGGCTGTGGTACCGCTGGTGACAGGGGCTCAGACAGACCAGGTGGAACCCCAAGAGCTGGGACCACAGCCTGGGAGGTCTGCAGCTTAAAGAAAGCAAGGAATTCTTGACAGCCATCACAGCGGCACTTCCCCTCTGCTCTGTGGCTTACACCTAAACCATCGCTATGGTCCCATCCTGGAGTGCAGGCAGGACTGGGAGGTTCCCAGATATCAGCACATCCGTACAACCTCAGCCCCACTGCTTCATGAAGAAGAGCTGAGACTCTCGAGTGTGGCTGCAAGCAGTGGAGCACGGGGGTCTAGAAGGGTGGCGGCCACATATCCCAAGACAGCAAACAGCTGCAGCCAGAGCCCATGAGAAGCATGCACTTCCCCCAAAGGCTGTAAGACAGCGCCTCCCATGGCCACACGTGCCACACATGGAGCATTTTACTGGGCTTACAAGCCTGCCCCTTTGTCGGGAAGGCACCGTATGTGGTTTTAAAAAGAACCAAACTGCAGTTTGCTTACATTGTGGATGCTGAAGAGACCAATACATTTCTGCAGTTTTGTGGATTTAACCTTACTCCCCACCAAGCAGAGCTACACTACACTGCTGCTAACATGTCGTCAGCCTCTCAGGATGAATTTAGGAGATGAGATGCCATTACTGACATGTTCATCAAATCAAGTGTCTCAAACGTTTAGAGAGCTTCAGAGCTCTGGGCCCAAAGTGCAGACGTGGCAATTACTGATTTATCTTCTCAGTACAGACTCTGGAGAACAGTGGGAAACACCCCCTGCACTTACTTCTGCATCACTAACAGAACACCACTGGAGAGCAATGGCCCCTTGGACTGGAACACCAGCCAGAGCGCTTGCCCTCAGCACCTACAGGCCGAGGAGCCCTCAGGGGCAGCGCACCTTCTGAAGAGGAACCAGGACAGACTTGAAAGGAACTTGCTGCCACAAGCAGGTGGAAGAGACCGGAAAGGCAAAAGCACATGGGAAATGGTGCATTCTTTTTTAGAGAAAGAAAAGCTAGTGAAACCTCCGCCCCAGAGACTGCAGAGACGCTTGTTTGCATGTACACACCAAACCGTACGTGGGCACTGGCTCCGGGCAGGTCCAGGGCAGGGATGATGTTTTAAGGGTAATTGCTGCTTCAAGGTTTAGCTTTCTCATCAGTGGTTTTGATCTATTCAGGAAGAGAATGGTTCTGTTCAAAACTGAGTTGGAAATGATGGGTGGGAAGGGCAGCTAAAAAGAGAGTAGAAAGAGGGGGTATTTATCGGCCCGAGGACCTGCAGGAGGAGGAGGACGCGGAGACCCTCAGAGCGGGACGCAGCCAGCTGCCACTCCCTGCAGCAGCCTCTGCATTTGCTCTTGCACTTGCACGCCAGCAAGGCCCTGCGGACTCCAGAACAGCCTGCTTACTAGTCGTATTGTGTGGAGGAGGCCCTCATCTCTGAGAGGAAACCTGAGCAAGGAGGGGCCAGAGGCAGCCTGTTTTTACACGTGCATCCGCGGAGCCCGGACAGAAGCTGCATGGGGCAGGCTGTGCAGGCCGTATGCCACTGTGCTTGGCTAGCATGAGGCTTGCCCCTTCAGCAAACCTGGAGGCAGGCATGAAGTGGGACACAGCTGCATCCAAGGACACTTGTTTCCCTCACAGAATTTTGTGGGGTTTTTTGGGTGGTATTTTGATGGCTGTTTTTGGGGGAGTTGGGAGCATCAGCTTTCTGGGGGAAAAGTCTCTGCATGTCAGTGGCTCCTGAACATACCTATTTGCTGGCCCGTTTGTGTCTGTACATCTGCATCATCCTCTGTCGGAACACGTCGAAGGTGTCTTCCTTGTGCTCCTGCCCATCGGCACCTAGCCCTTCCCCTTCTGAGGCGGTACCCCTAGGGAGTGAAATGGAGAGTCAGGTGTGCACCTGAGCCAGGGCTTGGCGCACCAAGAGCTGCATGCAGGCACGAGCGAGCTGTGAGATGCAGGTTCTTGGGACACACGACAGAGACATCTGAGAAAGGGAAAATCAGGACATGACACAGTGGAAACAAGGGATACTCACCCAGAAGTGCTGGCTCTCTGAAGGGGTACCCCAAAGGCCCTGATTACTGCAGATACCTTACCACAGGGGCTACATTCAGTGTTAAATAAAATGCCTGCTGGATGTTATTAACAAGTTTTAAGAAACTCTGACTGAGCTGGGCTCGGTGGCTCAACCTATAATCCCATGCCTTTGAGAGGCCGAGGTGAGTGGATTGTCTGAGCCCGTGGGTTCGAGATCCGCCTGGGCAACTTAACGAGGCGTCATCTCTACAATAAAATCAAAACGAGCCGGGCATGGTAGCACGTGCCTGTAGTTCCACCTACTTGGAAGGTTGAGGTGGAAGGATCACCGGAGCCCAGCAGGTCGAGGCTGCGGTGGCCGGGAGCGGCCACTGCACTCTGGTCTGGGTGACAGAGTGACTCCGACTCAAAACAAAAAACAAAAAAAAACAAAAAAAACTCTGGCTGGCCTGATATGGATTCTTAGGAAAGGAAAAGTGGTTCCAGGCTAAAACTACCGAGAAATACCACTTGGCCACAACAAAAAATGTGGCCAAAATGATCTGGGCTGAGAAACTGGATGACTACATAGCTAGGTGTGGTGGCTCACACTAGTCATCCCAACACTTTGGGAGGCTGAGGCGAGAGGACTGCTTGAGCTCAGGGGTTTGAGACCAGCCTGGGCAACTTGGCGAGACCTTGTCTCTACAACAAATCAAAAAATTAGCTGGGTGTCGTGGCATGTGCCTGTAGTTCCAGCTACTTGGAAAGTTGAGGCAGAAGGATCACCTGAGCACAGCAAGTCAAGGCTACGGTGGCCG
Source organism: Carlito syrichta (assembly GCF_000164805.1). Classification (NCBI taxonomy): domain Eukaryota; kingdom Metazoa; phylum Chordata; class Mammalia; order Primates; family Tarsiidae; genus Carlito; species Carlito syrichta. The sequence goes on from NW_007259508.1 coordinate 330,005, forward strand.
TAAGCGTGCCACTGCACTCCAGCCTGGGCAATAGACTGAGACTCTGACTCCAAAAAAAAAAAATGTCTAAACAAGGACAGAAAGGAGCCCTGTAAACACCTACATTGTGTAAATGATCAGCATTTCATCTAAAGACTCCTTTTGTATAAAAAAAAAAAAAAACAACACAAAACAAGCACACAACTACCAGCCTCACGCTATCTTTACCACAGGGGAACAAAGAATCAGGCTGCAGGTCAAAGGACTGAGGTCCCAAGCCCGCCCACCCAGGCCGAACGCCTGCTGCGTACACACTGATGGGCTCCCGGATGCCCTTCCCGAGGGAGCCCAGGCCGTGGCCTTCCTTCCAGCCCATCTTCTGCAGCATCTGGAAGCCCAGGTTCTTGTCGGTAAGCTTCTGCTGGGTGAAGTCCAAGTCCTTGGGTTTCTGAGGAGAGAGAAGAGTCCAGGCATGTGGGCCGCAGGGAGTGCCTGGAGCAATGGGTCTGCCTCAGGCTGTGCCTAGACCACCCACCAATGCCCTTCCAACTCCCAATGCCCTCCTGACTTCCCAAATACTCTGTTCACCTTCCCAGTCCCCTGTAACATCCTGGGTGAAGTGGGATTTTTTTTGAGTTGGAGTCTCACTCCATCATCTAGGCTGGAGTGCAGTGGCATGCTCACGGCTGCCCCAGTGTAGACCTGCTGGGCTCAGGCGATTCTTCTGCTTCAGCCTTACAAGTAGCCAGAACTACAGGCGTGTGCTATCATGCCCAACTAATTTTTTTATTGATTTGTTGTAGAGACGGGGTCTTACCAAGTTGCCCAGGCTGTTCTCGAACATGTGAGCTCAGGCAATCCCTTTACCTCGGCCTCCCAGAATGCTGGGATTATAGGCTTAAGCCACCGCGCCTGGCCTGGAGTGGGATTTCTATAGTTCAGAGGTCACCAGCCTGAAATTTCCCCACAGACTGGAACCTCAGGTGTGGTGGTTCTCATTCCTGTCTTCAGGAACCACTACAGTCCTGGTGCTAAGACTGGGAGAAAAACCTGCAAGGGAATGACAGGTCTTGGGACCAAGGTATCACTGAGAAGAGCCCTGAGTGGAGACCTGGATAAAGAGGTGTGGCCCTGTGATGATCAACTGGTATACTCCAAGGTGGGGGCACCAGGGCACAGTCCTGAAGGCAGAAGATCAGACAGTGGGTGAGAATTAGCTGACCACCCTCTACTGCTTTGTTTACTCCTGGGTTGCCTGCCTGTCTCTGTCGTAAGGATTGGGCTCTACTTGGACATTGGGGTCAGTGTCCAGCACACAGCAGACCACGCTGAGAGCTGGTGCAGCTGAGAAGGGTCCCATAAGTGGTAGGGAGGCTCAGCATCTCCATGAGACTAGATGGAGGTCTGGGGGTAGATGGGCCCCTGGGGCCTCGGGAGGAGGAGCTTACTCAGCTCTAGGGAAGGACTTTCCACTCATGAATATTTATGCGCACTCCCTGTGTAAGGGAACCAAGCTGGGCAGCCTAGGACTCTGCCCTAGGTTTCTTTTTATTGGGTCCTGAGGAGTCAACTTGATGTGTTTTCTTGTTTCAAATTTCATTATAAATTTTATATTACAGATGGTCTCACTCTGTTGCCCAGGCTGATCTCAAACTGGCTTCAAGTGATCCTCTTGCTCTGGCCTCCCAAAGTGTTGGGATTACAGGCGTGAGCCACCATACCCAGCCTTGATGTATTTCTTAAAATTTTTTAGAGATGGGGTTTTGCTATGTTGCCCAGGCTGCTCTCCAACTCCCGGGCTCAAGTGATCCTCGCACTTCAGGTTCCTGAGCAGCTGGGACTATAGGCATTCACCAACCACCTCAGAGACCTGCCCTATCATATCATGCGGGCCTTACAAGGTGCAGTTCAGTCAAAGGACAAACCTCCTCTGGCTGCTGCCATGGAGAGGCCCAGGAATCAGCTTCCACAATGTTAGGGGCGCACAGGGGAGGCACTCCAGAGACAAAGAGCTTGGAGGAGACAGGGCAGAAAAGGCTGGGCTTGGGTGACCCAGCACCCACCTCTGGGGGCAGAGAGGAAAGGGAGGAGGGAGGAGTCAGGAGGGAGAAAGGGAGGGAGGAAAAAGGGAGCGAGTGCTGCCATGAGGAGGGTCTGGGCCTCTGGGCCTCTTGGGCCTCAGTGTTCTCCCCCTAGATGGGGACAAAATAACCTGAAAAGGTGCCAAGAATTCAACACAAAGCAAGGCGTCAGGGCCCAGAAGTCAATACCACAAAAGATGGCATGCTGACATGCGAGACGAAAGAAGCAGCCTCAGGTCTCTCTGACCTCCCTCCTGTCCCTCTGTTCTTCCCAAAGCACAAGAGGACTCTGCTCTCTGAAGTTCCCTTATCTACCCAGAAATTGGACCTACCAAAGAGTGCCTTCCATCCCTTCCCCAAAATGTCATTAACCAGAGAAGATTAAAACTCATAGCACAGAGGAAGAGGTGGTACATTAAACACCATGCCTGGAACCAAGACTGTTGGCTGCTCTCCGACTGCGTTCAATTCCTAGCAAGAATCACTCCCAAGACATCTGGGAGTCAGTCACCTCTCCTAGGATCACTGGCTTCGCCTCTAAAATTGCCTGCAGGCCCCCAGCCGCCCTCTCCCCTATGAAAAGGGTAGTAAGCTTCAACTATCTGGCCCTTGAGTTTTCATTTGGCTCTTGTGCTTAGGGCATGATAATATATTAGTAAATCTTTTGTTGTTGTTGTTAATCTGTCTATTGTCAATTCATTTCAACAGACTTAGACTTGAACCTTCAGGGGAGAAGAACATGCTCTTTACCCCTTCAGAGGCACCCCCTAAGGGGTGTGTGTATGCATTTATATGCATCTGTGAGTGTGTGTGTAAGTTATTCATCACAGGAGGGGGGGCAGGGGAGAAGGGGTGCACACAACATCAATAAAGGTGCCTGATTTCAAACCAGGTGAAGTGGGAACCAAAGGGAGGCCCAAACTTTACCTGTACAATGACCACATATGTACCTAACCCTGAATTGTACTCCACATCTTTAAAATTAAAAATAAATAAATAAGTTACTCATCACAGGCAGCCCCTTCATGCTGGCATGAGGTGGTGTCAGTAAGACATGTGGACAGAAGCCTCTCGGCAGGAAGGGAGGAGCTATATTGCTGGCTGGGACAGGACAGAGGGGACACAGCAATGCAAAGACATTGGCAGGCCAGGGGAACACCGCACAGAAGCTGCCACACTGGGAGGCCACGTGCCACCAAAAGTGGCCTAGAGAACAGAGGAGGCAGAACCCGCCAGCTGAGATGAGATATAGGAGGACATGCAGAGCCTGGGCCCCAGGATGGAGGAGGGGCAAGATGGGGGACAGGATGGCCATGGAGGCCAGGGCTTCCTAAATGGCAGGCCTGTACCTTTCCCCTTCAGGCTGCTTGGGGGTACAGTGGGAGGAACAGGAGTTGTTTCAGCCGGGGAGGATCTTTGTGAACGTTCAGTGTGCGCTGAACAAATAACAATGTCTGGGTCCCTAGAGAGCTGAAGGAAAGATGGGTTTGTGGCTGGGCTGAGTGAGCACAGAAGAGAGTTGTGCCACCAGGCCTTATCTTGCCCCATCTGCAGTCACTGGCAGGGAGGGCAGGTGCAGAGACCCAAGGAGAGAGCAGCATTTGCAGGACGCTCACCAGGAATCAGGTTATATTTAATCCCCACGGAACCTCCTACCTGCAGGCCAGGTGTGGCTGTTCCATTTTACAGACACAAACTCATAGGTTATAAGCCAAGGTTACAAAACCGATTGGTGGTAAGGCTGAGCTTGAATCCAGCTGTGCCTGACTCCAAGGCCCAGTGGCCCCTTCACCCGGCTGTGCCCTCACCCAGGCCACACAAAGGGGAACTGGGTGCCAGTTCAGCTTAAAACCCAGCATACCAGTCAGGGCCATGAGCTCCAGACTCAGGAAGGTCCTTCTTCCTTGCTGTAGCTGGGTTCAGACTGACCTGGGCTGCTCTAGAAGGGGTCTGTCTGACATCAGCAGAGCAACCCTGCCCAGCTCCCTGACCCCCGTCGTTGACCACTAAGGACCAGTGAAGCCTCCCGCCTGGCCTCACCTGCTCCCGGCAATGTATGCCCCCGCTATCTGGAGAGTACCCACCCCCTTCCCATGACCTGCCCCCACATTGGCAAATGCCAGCTCCATCCTAACTTCCCAGGCTGACCGCCTTGGGGTTTCCTGGACGCTTGGCTTTCACTCTTCCACGCCCAGCCCACCAGAGAGCCCCCTAACGCCACCTTCACCCCTCCTTGTCACTTCCTCATGTCCTGGGCCAACTGCCCTAAGTCTGAGCCTCCTCCTGGCTCCCCCACTCGGCCCAGGTCCCTGCCCCACACAGGCTGCTTTCCACCAGTGATCTTGTCTTCTGCCTAAGCCCCCAGCACAGGTCCCTGAAGGCCTCCCACAGAGACGGGGTCACGATGCTGACACCCGTCTAGGTTCTGCATGACCTGCAGCACCCCCTCCACTTGTCATTTCTTTTTTTTTGTTTTTGAGTCGGAGTCTCACTCTGTCGCCCAGGCTGTAGTGCAGTGGCCGCTTCTGGCCACCGCAGCCTCGACCTGCTGGGCTCCGGCGATCCTTCCGTCTCAGCCTTCCGAGTAGCCGGAATTACAGGCGCGCGCTACCACGCCCGGCTGATTTTTTGATTTAATGTAGAGATGAGGTCTCGCCAAGTTGCCCAGGCGGGTCTCGAACCCACGGGCTCAGGCAGTCCACTCACCTCAACCTCCCAAGGCGCGGGATTACAGGCTGAGCCACCGAGCCCGGCTTTGTCATTTCACTTCTGCCACAATGGCCTCTTGCTGCCCTGGGCCTCTGCCCAGGCTGTGCCCTCCCCAGATCGCCACATGGCTCCTCACCTCCTCCAAGCCTGTGCCAAAGTCACCGGCCAGGGGACCTTCCTGATTTGATACCCTGATTTATCCCCCACTACAGCTGACTCCATCTTACTTCCCCCTCCCCTTCACTTGCTTCTCTCAGCCCACAGCACCCTGATGACCCTCTGCCCATTTCTGAGTCCCAGTCGGCCCTGCTCACTGCTGCCCCGGGTAAACAGTCAGGGCCTGGCACACAGGAGGTGCACTCTCTGCACCGCAATTAGCCTCCTAAGCTTGAACTTCTTCACAGCTGAGACATCATGCTCACCTCTCAAATCCCACTGCACACATCAGGCCTTACACAGCTGGGCCATTACACTCCTATGCTTTGGGCAAAGGCAAGACAGTTTTAAAAATGTCGCCAGAGAAAACTCTGTTGTGCTTCAGACATTAACACCTCAGTGTGAAATAGAGTGCAGCTTATTTTATTTATTTATTTATTGAGTTGGAGTCTCACTCTGTCGCCCAGACTGGAGTGCAGTGGCCGCTCCCAGCCACCGCAGCCTCAACCTGCTGGGCTCTGGCGATCCTTCCGCCTCAGCCTTCTGAGTAGCTGGAACTACAGGCACGCGCTACCACGCCCGGCTAATTTTTGATTTATTGTAGAGATAAGGTCTCGCCAAGTTGCCCGGGCAGGTCTCGAACCAGCGGGCTCAGGCAATTCACTCACCTCGGCCTCCCAAAGCGCGGGATTACAGGCTGAGCCACTGAGCCCGGCTGAGTGTAGCTTAATTACAAGCTGTGGTATCCTTTAAAACTGCAACAAACTCCGACCAACTTCCACCTGAGTGAGGACTCACAAATGATTAAGCTCACCTTCTTTTTGGACATGGGACGACCCCGAGGTCTGTCATAGGCGATTCGAACTGGCTCATGGACTGGAAGACAAAAGAAAGATATACATACACGCACACTCTTTCCCCAAGTTACTCAGCAAGAGACTGAATTGCAGAGTCTTGGCTAACAGCCCTTCTGATGATGATAGGTGCCCTATGCCCGGCATGGCAGCCGCTGGGCCCCAGCTCCTCTCAGGAATGGCCTTGACACATGGAGCAAGCACAGGGCTGGCACATCCAGAAGAGGTGGAGAAGGGCTCACTGAGGGTGCTTCACCTTGGAAAAGGATACTCAAACCCAAGACTCCCTACATTTATAACAGAAGACCTGATCCATGGATTATTTTCCATGACTACAGGAACATATCCTGCTTCAATAAATGAACTATTTTCAATGCAATGCTCTCCTACTTTATCCGCAGTTATCCCCATGGTAAAAAATTAAAGTCTACCCAGAACTCTCTAATTAAAAACTATGCTTCTCATACAGAGCAACAAATCACATTATTATTGAGTTTGATATGGAGGCCAGTTATTGTCTGTCCATATTGCCACACCCCTAGAGGAGAGCATAGCAAGGGTTTGAATGCTCCTGTATATACCCACATTCCTGAGAGTTAACAAGAGGTGTACTTCCTCTTGTCTCCTCTGCACTCCCAGTAAGTAACTGCAAAGAATCCTTAACTTCCCTGAAGACTGTGTCCAATTAACTGAGAGATGTAAATTCCTGTTTACTCCCTTTTCTTAGTAGTCACAGGTTTGAATAATATAGTATCAAGGTAACTGTAAGTCTTGTGATTTGGATAACTTTTGCGTATAACACGCAGTAATGTATGATGTCTTAGGCCTTGTTAACTCCCTTTACTCTATGGCAAGCCTGATTTAATGCTTCTGCCAGGTGTTACTGATAAGAAGCTGTGAAGGCTGGGTGCAGTGGCTCACACCTATAATAACAGCACTTTGGGAGGCCAAGGTGAGAGGACTGCCTAAGCACATCGGTTCGAGACCAGCCTGGGCAACTTGGTGAGAGCTCATCTCTACAATAAATCAATAAAATGAGCCGAGTGCGTTGGTGCATGTCTGTAGTTCCCAGCTACCTGGAAGGCTGAGAAGGAAGGATCGCCTGAGCCCAACAGGTCGAGGTTGCAGTGGCTGTAAGAGTGCCACTGCACTCCAGCCCGGGTGACAGAGTAAGATTCCAAAAAAAAAAAAAAGGTTGTGAGGTATCTCTGGTAACCAGTTCTAGGAAATGTGGACCATAAATGTCATTATTAACAAAATGCAGCTGTGACTTAAGTTCCATACAATGCTCTGCTAGTCACATAATCAATGTATAGGTACCAACAACTCTGAGCTTACAAAAGCAGACTGTAAAACTTGAAGGGTGAGCAGAACCATTTCACAAAGGCCAGAAGCCTGGCTCTGCTTGCTGGATTCAAATTCAGAAATAAACCTCTTTCTACCAGTTTCCTGCCCCTTGATTTACTGGTGCCGAGAGTAGGAGCCGAGCATTACTAAGACTCTAACAAGTTGGGAGTCTGTCGCTCAGGCTGGAGTGCAGTGGCACAACCATAGCTCACTGCAGCCTCAACCTCCTGGGCCCAGGTGATCCTTCCACCTCAGCCTCCTGAGTAGCTGGGACTACAGGCACACACTACCATGCCCCGCTAATTTGCAAAACATTTTGTAGAGACAAAATCTCACTATGTTACCCAGGCTGGCCTCAAACTACTGGGCTCAAGCAAATATCTTGCCTCAGCCTCCCAAAGTGCTGGGACTACAGGTGTGAGCCATTACACCTAGTCTATTATTTTTTTGATAAAAGGGAGGCTGACAGGTCTGGTTTTGTCTTCTCAACCACCCAATCAAAGAACTGAGAGCTTCCAAGATAGAAATAAAGAACTCCACTTGCCCTCAAGAAGCATATATGTAGTAGCAAGCATGTTAATGTGCTATCCACCATCTATGAGGTGTCTTGAAGGATGTAAGGGTTGCGGAAGAACAGTTCGCAATTCCAAACCCTGACAACACCAAGGTTTCCAAACACAAACCATGGGGACGACAAGCAGGGGGAACTGTAGAGCCACTGTTGCCTATTAATGTGATGGTCTCCAAGACAGAAAACACATAGGCAACAGTTTGATGCAGCCCCACCATGGGCGCCACCTGCTCCAACAACATCATAAATAGGTTTTGCAGGCTGGTCTGAAGGTGGCGAGTTATCTCAATTGTTCACAGTCAGTTACAGCTTGAACTCCTTATTCTACTCTCTCCCCTTTTCTCACTATTGCACTTGACTGGTCTTAAAAAAAACAAAAAACAAAACCAAAAAAAAAGGCTTTGCAGCAGCAGACACACATGAGAAACACCACTTAACTGTCTAGAGACACCTCAGCCAGCAAGGGGGGCACATTGTTGGCCCCTCAAAAGGCTGCATGCAATACAATTCCATGTACAGACAGTCTAGAAAAGGCAGAGCCTCAGGCCCAGAAAAAAGTCAGTGGTTGCCAGGGCCAGATGGGGCAGGGACAAGCAACAAGAGACCCTTTTTTCCCCAGCTTTGCTGGACTGGTGGGTTCCTGCCTAAGTGCATTTGACAAAACTCAAACTGTCCACTTGAATGGGGTACATTTCACTGCTGGCAAACTGAACTTCAGGAACTCTGATCCTTCCCACAAGAAAGCAAGAGACAGCCACCCACCACCAAGGCAGGCAGAGCAGAGACAGGTCCTACTGACTGCCACCTGTGACCAGTCCCACCCCATTTCACATCAAACTGTCACAACACAAAGCAGGTATCACTACCTTGGATCTTCCAGGGGCTCAAAAGGCTGGCTACTCCCCCAGGTCATGGGAAGGAAAAAGGTTAAATGGCCCAGGTCCACTCCCTTCCGTGGTCAGGGATGCCCTGCCGAAACTGGGGCAATAAGAGGAATGCCTAGTAGCATGTGGAGCGCTAGAAGCTGCAGGCCAGCAAAGAAGCATCTTCTCAAAGCAATGACTTCAGGCCACCTGGAAATGTGAGTCTCACCTTTACATTTCTAAGTGGTATGTGAAACTATTTCAGAACTATTTTAGATTAAAAACGTAAAGCCATAGGACCCTGTGCTATGTTGGCTATCCAAGGGCACATCCACCCACAGACCCCTGGAGGCATGAGTTTTGGTTGGTGGGCAACAGAAGGTAGTGAAGGAATTTCCAGGAGGTGTCATCCTATGAGACTGTTGAGGTCACCAGGAAGGCTGGCAGGCATAATGAGAGGTCAGTCTTGCAGCTGAGCTGGGGCAAGGGCAGGTACATTCTTCACCTGATCAGGCAACATCCCTGTGTCCACTATCTTCCATAATCCACCAACCAAGAACTGTGTGTGTGTGTGGGGGGGCCATTCCAAGAGGTGGGCACTCACCTTTTGGCTCCTGGATGAGACACACTCTCTTGGGAGCTGGAATCATGCCAACTTTCAAGGACTTGCTGCTGATCCTTTTCCGGGGGAAGCAGGTGCCTGAGGAGGCCTGTGACAGGGCAGGGGCTCCTGCTGGGTCATCCTCGGCAGCCTCACTGGGGAGGCCATCAGCAGGGGAGCTGCCCTCAGAGCCTTCAGATTTGCGGGCCCCTCTGTGAACAGGGGCCTCCTCGCCCCCTTCCTCATCCTCTTCGTCCTCCTCGTCCTCCTCCTCAGGCATCACCTCTGGGCTTTCCGGCTCAGCCTCCTGTTGAGGGGGCTCATCCTCAAGCTCTCCCTCCCTTTCCACGTGGTCTGAGGGACTCTCCTGAGAATCCACACTTTCACAGCCAGCATGGAGGGTGAGTGGAGATGATGTGAAACAAATCGACGGGCACAGTTCAAACACTTTCTTCCGATAGAACTTGAAAGCGGAACTATTTTGGTCATGTAGAAACCTTGGATGTAGATGAAATAATGGGTTAACTAGAGGGAATCTCTGAACATTTTATTTGCTGAAACTGCCTGGGATGGATCCAACGAAGTTAAGGGTGGGACAATGGGATGAACAACCTGAACTCCTGCAGTTATGGTTGATGATATAGCTTCTCGGTGAGATATGCTTGAAGAATACTAGTACCTTAACAAGGGGCCAGAACTGAAGAGACCTGAATGCTTTTCAGGGGAGGGAGGTGGAGGAACGAGGTATGCGGGATGACCTGGGAACATGCTGGAACAGAGATCCGGCCTGGGCTCCACCTCACCCTTTCTGGTTATTTCACTGGCCACTGGGTCTTCACGTGCCCATTTTGGTTCTCTAGTTTTTCCCACACTCCCAGGTATAAGAAGCATGGAAAGATGCCAGCAGACACTGTCCAGAAGCTGCTGGAACATGCATACCACAGAGCTATGGGATATCCCCAGAGGAGGGCCCATCACCTGCAAAGTAGCTTTATGGACACGGCGATGAGGCTCCTCTGCACCTTCCAAGTCTGGCAGCCACCCGGACCTGTAACCTCAGCTGTGGGGCTATGGCTGGTATGAGATACTTCAAACACTCCCGGAGGCACCAAAGTCCACTTGGACCAGAGGAAAGACAGTCCTTATTCTTGGATAGGGCAACTCAATCTCATAAAGGTGTCAATTCTCCCCTAATCAGTGTATAAATAAATCACAATAAAAGCAAATTTTTCTGTATCAGTGCAAGATGAATTTGAAATCCATAAAGAAAAATATGCAAGCATATTTGGGAAAACTCTGAACAAGACCAATAAGGGGTTCTGGTCCCACCAAATACTACCAGATGCCATAAAGCCTTGCGGTCCATAACACAGTTAAACAGTATAGGGGTCCATGACACAGACCAAGGGAATGGAATAGAAATACCAGAAACAGTATTGATGAAGGTGGCCTCTCAAACTACCGCAAAAAATGGGGTCTTTTTAATGAATGGTATGGGAACAACTGCACAGCTTTTTGGAAAAATATTTGAATTAGATCCATACTTTATCCTCTGTGCCTGGAAAACCTTGACACAGACTGGGGATCTAACTGTAAAAAAACAAAGCCATACCAGTTCTATAAGAAAATATGTCTTTGTCTTTACAAGCTGAGTTTGGGGAAATTCCATGACTCAATATCCAGGTGTAATAAAAAAATAAATGAGTAAATATGACTACATAAAACACTTCTGAATCGCAAAACATACCAAAAGCAAAGTGAAAGATAAATGATAAAGTAGAGAAAAGTATATAAAATCAAGAAAGAAAAAGTTCAAAAACCTAATAGAGAAAAGGGCAAATTTAAAATAATGGACAAAAATAAAATATTTTTATTTCTTTTTTTTTTTGAATCAGAGTCTCACTCTGTCACCCAGGCTGGAGTGGAGTGGCATGCTCTCCGCCGCTGCATCCTTGACCTGCTGGGCTCAGGTGATCCTTCCGTCTCAGCCTTCCAAGTAGCCCAAGTACCTGGAACTACAGGCGTGCACCAACACCCGGCTTATTGATTGATTGATTGCAGAGACCAGGTTCTGCCATGTTTCCCAGGCTAGTCCTGAACCCGTGGGCTCAAGTAATTCTCTTGCCTTGGCCTCTCAAAGTGCTGGGATTACAGGAATGACCCATTGCAGCCAGCCAATAAATAAAAAAAATTAGTTGGGCGTGGTGGTGACCACCTATAGTTCTAGCTACTTGGAAGGCTGACACAGAAGGATCACCTGAGTCTAGCAGGCTGTGGTAGCCGTGAGTGTGTCACTACACTCCAGCCTGGGTAACAGAGGGAGACACTGACTCAAACGACAACAAAAACAAGTAAATAAATTACCCAATGAAAAAAGAAAGATCTTAACAGACACTACATTTAAGAAATATGGAGGCTGGGTGCGGTGGCTCATGCCTATAATCTCAGCATTTTGGGAAGCTGAGGTGAGAGGACTGCCTAAGCCCATGGGCTCGAGACTAGCCCGGGCAACTTGGCAAGACCTCATCTCTACAATAAATCAAAAAATTAGCTGGGCATGGTGTGTGTGCCTGTAGTTCTAGCTACTTGGAAGGCTGAGGCAGAAGAATCACTGAGCCCAGTAGGTCGAGGCTGCGGTGTCCCGTGAGCATGCCACTGCACTCCAGCTTGGGCGACAGAGTGAGACTCTGACTCAAAAAAAAAAAAAAAAGAAATATGGAAAGTGCATATTCACAAAGATGCTCTGTACCATTCGTCCTCTTTTTTATTTTTAAATTTTGTAGCGACAGGGTCTCACTATGTTGCCCAGGCTGGTCTCAAGTTCCTGGCCTCAAGCAATCCTCCCACCTCAGCCTCCCAAAGTGCTGGAATTACAGGCATGAGTCACCGCGCCTGGTTGACCATTAGACTTCAGAGAAACATAAGTAAGAGTCATAGCAGGGACCCGCCCCTCCCCAGTACACACTAGGATAGCTGACATTGAAAGACGGACAATATCAAGTGCTGACATAGGGAAAACCCAGAACTTTCATCCAGGCTGCTAAAAATGCAAAATGGTTCAGTTATTTTGGAAGACTGGCAGTTTCTTCAACATAGACCCTCCAAGGGAGTCAGATCCCCTGCCACAACCACCCCCAGTATTTAACTAAAAGAAATGAAGGCAGGTATCCATACAATGACTTTACACAAATGCCCACATTAGTTTTATTTGTAACTCCCAAACTAGAATCTCAAATTCCAACACCAGGTGGAGAGACAAGCCTTGCAATGGAATTCTACCTGTAATAAAAGGGAATGAACTATCAGCACAGGGAACAACACGGCTGAATCTGAATAGTTACACCAAGTATGAAGTCAGACTAAAGAAAATTACATACTGCATGATTCCATTGATACAAAATTCTAGAAAGTGCAAATTGATCTACAGTAACAGCTGGTGAGCAGTTGCCTAGGGAGGTGGGAGTGGTTGGGAAGAAGAAATGACAAGATGCCCGAGGAAACACCTGAGCCCAAGAGTTCGAGGGCAACCCCTTCAGGTCCCCCTCCCGCTGTGGGAGCTTATCTGTTCTCTCAATAAATCCTGCTTTCTCACTTTCCAGTTGTCTGTGTCCCTATTCTTCCTGGGCATGAGACAAAAACCTCAACCCTGAAGAGCTGCAACCAACACCATGAAAAAATAAATGTCTGTTGTTTAAGTTTAAAAAAAAAAAAAAAAAGGCTGAGGCGGAAGGATAGCAGGAGCCCAGCAGGTCGAGGATGCAGTGGCTGGGAGCGGCTACTGCACTCCGGTCTAAGTGATAGAGAGAGATTTCAACTCAAAAAAAAACAAGTTTGAGACCAGCCTGGGCAACACTGCAAGACCTTGTCTCTACCAAAATAAATAAATAAATAAATAAAATTAGCTGGGTGTAGCAGCATGCTATCTTGACTGCAGTGATGGTTTCATGGTGTACTTCTATAGGACACTTAAATATATGAAAAGATGTTTCACTCATAAGAAAAATGCAAACTAAGAAATAGAAGTTTCTCACTAATTCTCCTGGCTCAAAAGCACATTTAAGGGGATGGGCCCTCCCGGCGCTGCTAGGCATGCGGAGCCCCACAGGGACGAGAGTATGCATGGTCTAACAAAAATGTACTACCCTTGGGCCCAACAATCCCCCTTCCTGAAGATACCCAAGATTCTCTTCTGCTATGGTTTGAATATTTGTCCTCTCAAAAACTAATGTTGAAACTTCATCCCTAATGTGACTGGGTCATAAATTATTAATGGATTCACAGGTTATCATAGAGCAGGACAGATGAATTTGTAAGAGGAAGAGAAGGCTGGGCGCGGTGGCTCGCACCTGTAATCCTAGAAATTTGAGAGGCTGAGATGGGAGGATCGCTTAAGCCTAGGAATTCGAGATCAGCCTGGGCAACAGAGAGAGACGTTGTCTCTACAAAAAAAATAATAAAAATTAGCCGAGTGTGGTGGTGCATGCCTGCAGTCCTAGCTACTTGGGAGGCTGAAGTGGAAGGACCACCTGAGCCCAGGAGGTCAAGGTTGTGGTGAGTCATGACTGTGCTACTGCACTCTAGCCTGGGTGACAGAGACCCTGACTCAAACAAACAAAAAATGAAGAGAGACCTGAGCTGACATGATGAACTGCCTCATCACGTGATGTCCTGCATTGCCTCAGGACTCTGCAAAGTCCCCACCAGCAAGAAGGCTCTCACCAGACTCCAGAACTGTAAGAAATACATTTTGTAGCCAGGCTTGGTGGCTCAGCCTGTAATCCTGTGCTTTGGGAGGCTGAGGTGAGTGAATTGCCTGAGCCTGCGGGTT
>NW_007259508.1:344297-361765 GCF_000164805.1 Carlito syrichta
CACCTCAGCCTCCCAAAGGCGCGGGATTACAGGCTGAGCCACCGAGCCCGGCTCCATTTTGTTTCTTTACAAATTATTCATGTTCAGGTATTCTGTTATACACAACAGAAAAATGGACTAAGATAACTTCATAAACACAAAGCCATCATGTAGGAGGTCATTTGAAGGGGGCAGCACTCATAAAAGCAATGTGGGCTGGGCGCTGTGGTTTATGCCTGCAATCCAGAATTTTGGGAGGATGAGGTGGGGAGGACTGCTTGAGCCCAGGAGATCGAGATCAGCTTAGACAGCACAGTAAGACCTCCTCTCTACAAATATTTTTTAAAAAATTATCTAGGTATGTGGTGCCTATAGTCTCAGCTACTCAGGATCCTGAGGTGGAAGGATCACCTGAGCCCAGGAGGTCGAGGCTATAGCCTGGGCTAGATGACAGAGCGAGACTCTGACTCAGGAAAAAAAAAAGGGCCAGGCACAGTGGCTGACGCCTATAAACCCAGTAATTTGGGAGGCCGAGGTGAGAGGACTGCCTGAGCCCATGGGTTCGAGGCCAGCCCGGACAACTTGGCAAGACCTGATATAAATCAAATCTCTACAATAAATTAAAAAATAAGCCAGGCATGGTGGCACATACCTGTAGTTCCAGCTTGGAAGGCTGAGGCGGAAGGCTCGCCTGAGCCCAGCAGGTCAAGGCTGCAGTGGCCAAGAGCCTGAGTGACAGAGTGAGACTCTGACTCAAAAAAAAAAAAAAAAAAAGAAAAAAAGAGAAAGGCTAGAAACAGAGACTCATGCCTATAATTCCAGCCCTTTAGGAGGTGGAGGAGAAAGGACTGCCTAAGTCCAGGGGTTCAAGTTCAGCCTGGGCAACTTGGCATGACCTACAATAAAAAATGTTTAAAAAATAAATCAGCTGGGCATGGTGGCATGCACCTGTGATTCCAGCTGCTTGGAAGGCTCAGGCAGAAGTATCACCTGAGCCCAATATGTTGAGGTGGCGCATGGCCATGAATGTGCCACTGCACTCCAGCCTGAGCAACAGGATGAGACTCCAACTCAAAAAAAAAAAAATGTACAATGTGAATGCTACTAATAGTTAGTAGAGGAAGAAGTCATAAGGGTAAAGGTAAGAACAGGAAGAGGAGGATTTTGGGAGATGCTGAGGCAGGAGGATTGCTTGAGCCTAGGAGTTTGAAGTTGCAGTAAGTTATGATCATGCAACTATACTCCAGCCTGGGCAACAGAGTAAAATCTTGTCTCAAAAACTTGAAAAAGGGGGAGGAGGTGAGGGGATGAGAAACACACACATACCCACAAACACATGAATTGAATGAAAATGATTTTGTGTTGGCTAGGTGCAGTGGCTCAAGCCTGTAATCCCAGTACTTTGGGAGGCCAAGGCGAGAGAACTGTCTGAGCCCAGGGGTTCAAGACCAGTCTGGGCAACTTGGTGAGACCTTGTCTCTACAATAAACCAAAAAATTAGCCAGGTGTGGTAGTGTGCGCTTATAGTTCCAGTTACTTGGAAGGCTGAGGCAGAAGGATCGCCTGAGCCCAGCAGGTCAAGGTTGTGGTGGCCATGAGTGTGCCACTGCATTCCAGCCTGGGTGACAGAGTGAGACTCCAACTCAAAAACAAAAAAGAAAGAAAATGGTTTCCTGTTGATGGGTAGAGGGATGAGAGGGATGAGCATGAGAGACATTTCCCTGAGCTTAGCTTTTGTAGTTTTTACTTTGCAACAATGTTAATCTATTTAAATTTAAAAAGGAAAAACAAAAGTCTTAAATATCAGCAGAAACAAGCTGAGTGTGATGGCCCAGGCCTGCAAGCCCACCTACTCAGGAGACTGAGGTAGAAATTCCTCCAGCCCAGGAGTTCAAGGTTAGCTTGCACAAGATAATGAGACACTGTGTCTTAAACAACAGCAACAACAAAACCCTAAATATCAATAAAAACAAATGACTACAACAAACTGATAATATAACCACACACACAAAATGAATTAAGGAGCTTGAGCACGTCAGAAGTACAATTTTTCTAATGGCAAAAGAAGCTGTCATCTGGGCCTATTTATGAGCACACTGGACAGCATCCTCCATCTTGCCCAGTGTCTCAGTCAGGATCCAGGTCTCTCCTTCTAGATGGCAGAGCATTCCAAAGAACACTGTCCAGAAAAGGCTGTCACAGAGGGTGAGAAGTCACCCAAAACCCTGGTAGAGCTCAAGTGCAAAGGATGACATAAAATTCACTCAACCTGCAGTTGTCATTGAAAAAAATGAAAAAGGACTGATGAACCCCTGCTGCCCTGTGCTGAGCTGTCCCTTACCCAGTCCTGCCAGGGCAAGGCCCCACACAGCCAGCAGACCCGACTCTTAAGGCCTTGCAGGGCCCAGCAGTTTCCCAAGGGTCACCAGTGCCTATAGAAGGCAGAACAAGGCTGTGAGCCCAGCCAGCCCTTCTACCTGCAAGGTGGCTGGTGGTTCACAAGGCAGGTGGCACTCCCAGTGTGGAACCTAGTCAAGGGCCAAGGCTTTGGAGTTTGGGGTTCAGCTCACACAGATATGTTCCATACAAGCGAGAAGAACATGCTGCGTCACCACTGGGTCCTATTAATGCTTTGAAAAATCTAAGGTTTCAATTGTATATATTTTTTTTGAGTCGGAGTCTCACTCCATCACCCAGGCAGGAGTGCAGTGGCACACTCACGACCACCGCAGACTCGACCTGCTGGGCTTAGGCAATCCTTCTGGTTTAGCCTTCCAAGTAGCTGGAACTACAGGCACACGCTACCACGCCCGGCTTTTTTTTTTTTTTTTTTTGATTTATTGTAGAGACAATGTCTCACCAAGTTGCCCAGGCTGGTCTCAAACCCCTGAGCTCAGACAATCCTCTCGCCTCGGCCTCCCAAAGCGCTGGGATTACAGGCTTGAGCCATCGTGCTTGGCCCTCAACTTCACCTGACTCTCCAACAAGTTGAGAGCAGCAAAAGGAGGCCAGAGTCTCCCCAGCAGCTGCTCTCTGAGGGAGGCCCCTCCACATTACCCTTGAGAACAACTCCAGGGGCAGAGTGGGCTCCCAACCCTGGTTCTCTCATCTACAGACTATGTGCTTCTGAGGTGACACCCCACCTGAGGAATGGAAAGGGTAAAGGTGCCCCCTCCCAACATGAGGATGCCATGCTATCACTGAGTAGAAATCTGCTGTCCAGACTTGGGCAAGGGCCGATTACTGCTTCATGAACAGCAAATCCTCATCTTTCTCTCTTCCCCTAGCAAACTGGTCTCAAACTCCTGGAAAGGAAAAAAAAAGGGGTGTGATAAGACCCCAGGGGTACGTACCATAGATCAGGGTTATCAGTGCTGTTTTCTATGCTGAATTGCTCAATCTCTGGTCCTACCTGGGCAACAAATCTGGCCAGTTTCTCTGCAGTCTCCATTGTCTTCATGTCAACTACAAAACATAAAGACCCTGTCAGAAATCACTTCTGAGCTGCTATTTCCTGTGCAAACATTGTGGGGCTATGGAGACTGGTTTTGGAGGGGACAAGCCAGTCTCTTGTGTCCCCTCCCTGTAGCCTTTGCCACGACTCTGTAGTTCTGTCCAGCAAGAGATGGACTGTTTTTGCCCCTTGAATCAGGGCTGGTGACTCCTGGGACTCAAATTGACTATAGAATGTGGTAGAAGTGCCAGCTGCCTGTTCTGACCCTGGGGCATGGAGGCCTCAAGCACTGCCAGGAGCCTTGATCCCATCAGTAAACAAACTGGGGCTGGCTCCTGGGGGCCCAGACACCCCCATCACCTTAGCAGACAGCTCTAGACACCTGCCACTACTGCAGACACATGCGTGGCTGGGCCCCTGCTGTCAGCAGACTCAGAGCAGTACTGGAGGTCTCCTGTTTTAAACCACAGTTTGGAAAGGCTCATGACACAGCAACAGCTAGAGAATGCAGCAACTGTGGAGATTTATTTGCTCTCTCTATTTCCATCTAGGGCTGAGTGGGAACTGGGTAGAGGACAGGAGTCTTGTCCAGAGAGAATGCAATGGCTATGGAGACCAGGAAAACAGAAGGGTTTAAGTTCATTAACCAGAAGAGGCAGTGCAGGTCAGCAAACTCTCTCTGAGGAGAGAACTAGACAGACCTTGGGGAAGAAGTGCAGGGGAGAGACAAGGGCAGCCCTGAGGAATGTTGAGAGAGGCAAGGATACAGTAAGATATGGGATCCCTAGCACAGGAACATGCACGGCCTGGCCACCTTGGCAGCAGGAACCTATTGGAGAGCAGAGGCATTGGGCAGCACCTCATGCCAACTCCACACTCAGGAGAGGAGGGGGCAGCAGGAGCTGTATGTGGCCCTCTTGAGGAAGCAAGAGAGAAAAAGCGCCTCCACATGCGCCTGTCCTGGCCAGGTCCCTGTAGCTATTGCCTGCTGTCTCACCCAGACTGCTGAGTGCCCCCTCTCACTTCTAGAGAGTCCCTGGAGATGGGAAAGTTGGATTAGGGCCCACAGGAGGGAGACAGGAGTGAATGCCCACCATCAGCAGACAGGCAGGGAGAGGAGGCATGAGGGGCTTCAAAGACATCAATTCCTGCTGGCTTGGGAGATAGGCCTGAGGCTTCTGAGCTGGGGTCCCCAGTTGGGTCTGGCAGGCAGTCCTTGGCAGCATCACTTCTGTCTGGCCGGGATGGCTTTGCCTGCGAGGGGCCTGGAGCTTGCCGGCTGTGGTGCTTCAGCCTGGTGCCTGAGGACAAGAGGGTCTGGGTCCCAGTGGTTGCCCTCCTTGCCTTCCAGCCCCGGACCCCTGGAGCTCGGAGGAGCCCCCGCCGCTGCCATGGAAGCAGTCTCTTCTTGAGTTTGCAGACTGCCCGGGCATACAGCATGGCCCGCACAGCACAATCTGCCGAGGTTGGCTTCAGGTCGGGTCCTTGCAAGGTCTGGCTCATCCGCTGCATTTCTGCCAACTTCAGCTTGTAATATTTATACTCCAGACTATTTTCATCAGACAAAAACCTACATAACAAAACAAGCATAACAAGACATTTATGAAAATGCCACCATGTCCCAACTCATTGCTGTAAACACAAACCCCAAGTGACAGCCTCTCTGCTGTCCTCTGCTGTTTGGGAGGCTTTGTCTGGCTTCCACCAAAGACCGAGAGCCGGGCCCAGGATACCTACTCTGCTGAGAGTAACTGTAGAGCAATCGGGAGCTTTTGAGGGAAAACTGTTGAGTTCCTCTTCGATTTCTGTCATCAGCACCAAGAGACAGGGCACAGCTCATCTCATGGTGACCTCCTAATCCAAATCAGACACCCTAGAGCCACGTTACCCTGGCAGGCAGCACTGACATCCTTCAAATGGCCTGGTCAGGCTGAGCACGTGGTGAGCTTTCGACTGCATCATCGAGGTAGGTATGATGAGACCCACAAGAGAACACTAACTGAGGAGCCTGTGCCCCAGGTGTGAAATCTCATGGCACAGTCATCATGATGAGAACCATGCAGAAAAGAGAACGTTGATCCACATAGAGACCCATAGTATGGCCAGTGAAAACAGCAAGCTACAGAAGCAGACCCACTCAATGCAAACAAAGACAGCGACAGAGTGAGACTCCAACTCAAAAAAAAATTAGTAATAAACCACAAAAAAACTGCAGTGATTTATGACCTATCACACTCCTCTTAATTTGTGCTCTTTGCATGCACATCTCACTGTATCCAGGGACTTTGAGATGCATTCACAGGGGAGAGAAGCCACCCAGCTGGCTGGCTTGCCACCGGTCTGCAGCAGAGGTTGCAGAGATTTGAGAGGCCAAGATAGTCCTCATGCTCTTCCTGCTGGAGGACACCACTGCTCTAAACATCTCACCTCTGCTCCCAACACTATCAGAACACCCCAAACTCTGCCAGATGCTCCATGGGAGGGATCTACAGGGTGAACATTTAAAGACCTACCAGTAAACAGGGTCTTCCTTGAGAAGAGCTCTCTCTTTGGGAGACAGGTTGCCTTCGATGACTCGAGTAACAAGCTGGTCAATGGTGTTCACCACTTTGTGATCTGCTCGCTGGGGGACTGCTGGAACACACAGAACAGCTTTCCTGAGAAACATGCTGAATCTGGGTGCTGGAAAGACCAGGACAGTGAGTTGAGGGCTTAGCATTGAACCCAGGCAGGCAGCAACAACCAAAACTCTCATTCACAGGACACCAGCAGCAAAAAGAAGAAAATGAAGTTTTATTCTAGGAAAAAAAAAAGTGCAAAATCTCCTCCTAAAAAATATAACAACATAATTACAGGAAGAGAAATAGCCACAAGCTTACAATAATCAGAGAGAGCAATTTATGTGTAATCCCAGCACTTTGGAAGGCCGAGGCAAGAAAATCACTTGAGCTTAGGTTTGAGACTAACCTGGGCAACACAGTGAGACCTCTTCTCTACAAAAAGTACAAAAATTAGCTAGGTGTGGTAGTGTGCACCTCTAGTCCCAGCTACCTGGGAGGCTGAGGCAGAAGGATTGCCTGAGCCCAGATCAAGGCTGCAGTGAGCCAGGATTGCACCACTACACTCAAGCCTGGGTACAGAGTGAGACCCTATCTCAAAAAGAAAAAAAGAGAGAGAGAGAGAGAGAGAGAGAGAGAGAGAGAGAGAGAGGAAACTGTATCTAGATATAAAATACATTAAAACGGCCTGTAGCAGTGGTGCATACCTGCAATCCTAGCACTTTGGGAGGCTGAGGTGGGAGGCTCACTTGAGCCCAGGAGTTTTTGAGACCAGACTGGGCAACACAATGAGACTTTGTCTCTACAAAAAACCCCAAAAAACCAAAAAACAAAATAATTAGCCAGGTGTGATGATGCACACCTGTAGTCCTAGCTACTTGGGAGGCTAAGGCAGGACTGCCTGAGCCCAGGAGGTCAAGGCTACAGTGAGCTGTGATTGTGCTACTGTACAACACTGTCTGCACAACAGAGGGCGACCTTGCCTCAAAAAAAGCTGGGCACGGTGGCTTATGCCTATAGTTCCAGCCCTTTGGGAGGCGGAGGCAAGAGGACTGCCCGAGTTCCTGAGCTCAGGGGTTCGAGACCAGCCTGGGCAACCTGGTAAGACCTTGTCTCTACAATAAATCAAAAAAGTAACGGGTGTGATGGCACGCTCCTGTAGTTCCAGCTACTTGGAAGACTGAGGTGGAAAGATTGTCTGAGTCCAGCAGGCACACTCGCGACCGCTGCAGCCTGAGCTGTAGCCTGGGCAACACAGTGAAACTCCAACTCAAAAAAAAAAAAAAAAGAAAAAAAAGTAGGTTATTATTCTCAACATAAAGGTAGGATGACACATAAAAATGGACACAGAAAAAAAGATAAGGAAACGTACCATAATGTTAACAAAGGTTATCTACAGGTGGCAGATTTACCAGGGATTTCATTTTCCTTGTGCTTTATCTTTAAAAACAGAAAAAAATAATAATAAATTTACCCCCTAAAAGTCCCTAATTAGAAAATAAGGTCAATGGTCCCAAGTTAGGTGTTCACAGAAAATATCTGCCAAATGTATAAAAAGAAAAACTTTCTGAAGGGTTAACTTCCTCCAATGTTACTGTTTAAATTTACAATGCTACCAGCAACACAAAGGGCATATTTCTTTCAATGATAAGATTATTTAGCTTCCTGATATTTGCCAGTTTTACTAGCACATAATGGTCTATTTGTTCAGTCATTCAACTAAAATCGCTGCTGAAGTGGAGAGGTTTTCCAGTTTGTTCTGTGAATGACTGCATAGTCCTTCCCCAGCCTATGTCTGCATTATAGCTTTGAGCTTATTTTAAACAACAGTGTGAGTGTTTCACACATGATAAGTCAATCCTTTAGCTGTCAAGTTATCTCAGGTATGTTCCGTATGAAATTGTTTTTTTTTTTCTTGGCTCTCTTTTTATGGAATTGCTAGTTTTACATGATTTTACAAAAGAAACTTGAGGTTCAAAGTTAGAAGCTTTTAAAGACAATGACATTTGGGGATCCTTTTAAATGTGGTCACCTCTAACTGGGATAATCGTTAAGTAAGGGCCAGAAAGTGTGTCAGTTTTGGCTCAGCAATCCTAATCCTGACAATGTATCTTTTGAAGGATAATTTAAAATGAAAAGATAAAATAATAGTAATAACCAATACATTCAACCAAAGATGTCACCCAGTACTTCTAACAGAATAGAGCAGCCCCATGAGACGTGGGCCCTGTCACTGGCTATCCTGCTGTCCAGACATGGAATGGAGATTTGCAGATGCCAGTTACATCTGAACCCAGCTCTCTGTGGCTTCAAAAGCCTTCATAAAAGGCAGTATGAGCCGGGTACAGTAGCTCATGCCTGTAATCCCAGCACTTTGGGAGGCGGAGGCGAGAGGACTGCCTGAGCTCGGGGGTTCAAGACCAGCCTGAGCAACATGATGAGGCCTCGTCTCTACAATAAATCAAAAAATTAGCCAGGTGTGGTGGTGCATGCCTGTGGTTCTAGTTACTTGGAAGGCTGAGGCAGAAGGATCACCTGAGCAGGTTGAGGTTATGGTGGCCTTGAAAGTGCCACTGCACTGCAGCCTGGGTGACAGAATGAGACTCCAACTCAAAAAAAAAAAAAAGGCAGCACAAGTTCAACATCAAGGGCAATTTGAGGCAATTCATGCTAAGTCAATATCATGATGTAGCCAACACTGTAGAAATACAGAAGAGGGTCTTCTGACAATCATGTAAAAGTAGATGGTCATGTTTTCAGTCCAGTATGCCTACAGCTGCAGAAATGCCCGGGGAACATCATGAGACTAGGAAGGTGGTGGGCTATGTGAAGTTACGGGTGACTTTCTCCATCACACAACGTTCTTCAGCATCCCATCACTCTGGAGAGTAGGGCTCTGCTTCAGTCCTGAGCCTGCTTCTGAAAGAATTTCTCTCAAGGAGCAGGTGTGGTCTTCCATATGTGGTGGGACCTATCCAGTGCCTGGTGCAGTTGGGGCTCCATGAGAGTGAGGAAGGAGTGAAGAGAGTCAGGGACAAATGAGACGTCCCCACTGTGCTGGGGACAATGGAAGCTGAAAACCCCATCAGGGGGAAAAGTGCTTTCTCCCTGACTGTGGGAGTAAGAAAGAACATGGCTACCACATATGCGCATGACCTCTGGGATGTCTGGGCTGTGACAGCGTTCATTCTGGGAGCTAAGGGAGAGGGAAGAGGGAAGCCAAACAGGCCATTTCTATCCCTCCCCCTTGGTCTTTTCCCCTCTCCAGGAAGCCAGTAGCTTCTAGTTACTGGAATGTACCTAAGTGATCTGTTGACTGCAGTCAGTCTGGAAAAGCAAGCAGGGTGAAACGGTGCCTCCAACTACCTGAAATGACAGGGCGGGTCCCTGTGTGTCCCACAACACACTCAGACATGGCCTCCCAACTCCCCATGCTGGGCTGAGCGGCCCCTGAGTTCCTATTCACAGGAGTGAATGGTTTTTTGTTTTGTATTTATTTATTTATTTATTTAGAGCTGGAGTCTCACTCTGCTGCCCAGGCTGGAGTGCAGTGGCATGCTCATGGCCATTGCAGCCTCGACTTGCTAGGCTCAGGCAATCCTTCTTCCTCAGACTTCCAAGTAGCTAGGACTACAGGTGTGCACCACCATGCCTGGCTAATTTTTTTGATCTATTGTAGAGATGAGGTCTCACCAAGCTGTCCAGGCTGGTCTTGAACACAGGCAATCTTCTCACCTTGGCCTCCCAAAGCGCTGGGATCATAGGCGTGAGCCACCGCGCCTGGTCATGTTTTGTGTTTTTAGAGACAGGTTCTTGCTATGTGGCCCAGGCTGGAGTAAAGTGTGTATTCATAGGTATGATCAAAGTGCACTGCAGGCTCAACGCCTGGCCTCATGTGATTCTTCAGCCTCAGTCTCCCAAGTAGCTAGGATTACAGGTACACGCCACTATGCCTGGCTTAGGAGCATCTAATTTTTGTGGTTTCCTTCCCTCGGGGGCCTGGGGACTCTTCAGAGACAGTGTCTAGTGTTTATTCTCCCTTTTAGTAATACTTTAGGGGGCATACACCCCTCCATCCCCAGAAACGGTAGATATAATTGTATATGAATACATGTGCACTTTTCCTGGCCAGGGCCACAGTTTTTCATTAGATTCTCAAAGGGGTCTGCTACCCAAAAACATCTAAAGACTTCTGTGATAAACAGAAGATTCCTAATACATGTTCGCAAAATGAATGGCAGATATATGTATCGGAAAATGTGAGTTTCCTACTAAAATCCTGATTTGTTTCCAGGTGGCTAAACAGCATCTACGTAAAGAAACTACCAGGCCAGGTTCATGAGTGGATTGCCTGAGCCCGTGGGTTCAAGAGGAGGCTGAGGTGAATGGGAGGCCGAGGTGAATGGATTGCCTGAGCCTGCAGGTTCAAGACCCGCATGGGCAACTTGGCAAGACCTCATCTCTACGATAAATCAAAAAATTAGCCAGGCATGGGAGTGCATGCCTGTAGTTCCAACTACTTGGAAGGCTGAGGCGGAAGGATCGCCGGAGACCAGGAGGTCGAGGCTGTGGTGGCCGGGAGCGTGCCACTACACTCCATTCTGGGTGACAGAGTGAGACTCCAACTCAAAAAAATTTAAAAAAGAAAGAAACCATCAATAAGAGATATTACCAAAAAACCACAAAAAACAAATAAAAACTTTCACTGTTTTCCTTACCATCACTCAGACCACTCGAAGCCTTGGCCTGAATTTCGGGTTTTACAGGAGGAACTGTTTTCTCCTCTTCTCGTGTTGGCTCCAGCTCAGCTTTCTTGACCTGGAGAGGACACCCACTGCTGACCAGCCAGGCCTTCAGGTGGTCTATATATTCTCTCCCAAACAAAGTAGAGTCCTCAAAGTTTGGAAAAGCAGCTGGAGAGGGAGCTATATCTTGAAGGCCAATGGCTTCTAAGATTTTCTCTTGTCGGAAGGAAGAAGCCAAGGAGAACGTCTGTCCCAAAAGGGCCAAAGACTTCCGGCAGAGAGAATTGGTGGTCTCCAGGGCAATAGCCAAGTCCAGGGGGTTAGTGAGGGTTTTCATCTTGACACTCAGCTCATAGGCATTGCAGGCCATAAGCAGAGGAGTGACACTCTTCAGAAGCCGGTCTTGAAGTCTCATTATGTACTTGTCAAAGGGCTTTATGATTTCAAAAAAGCAATTTTTGGTCTTCACAGCACCTTTGTCTAAAAGCATGTTTAAAAACTCATTATCCACTCTGGGTGTTTTCAAAGCAGAGTGCTTTAAAAATTTGATAGTAAAAAAGCAAAAATCTCTGTGCTCTGGTTTTAAGGAACATTTGAATGAGGCAAGCATTTTAGCACAGGTTTCAGTTTCCAGTTCAAAGAGTGTCTGGAAAAGTTGGGAAAACTTAACATCATCTTTTATGGTATGGAATCCTGCCCATTTGATTATTTCTATTCCAAATCTTGAAAAGACATCAGACTTATCTATGATGTCAAAGCTCATCTTTCTTCTAGGGAGTCGAACATTCTTCAGATCCAGCCCCAAAGGGATCTTGGGAATGGGGAACTGGATGTCTTCTGTTCCTGGGTTTGTCACCAGGGTTACATCAGGACTTGGAGTAGTTTTCTGGATTTGGTTAGTGCCCTGAGTTTTGGGGGCAATACGAGTTATAGCAGGTACTTTTTTCGTGCTCACATTTCTCAGTGTGACAAGTTTCCCGACACCCCCCTTAGCTGTGAGCAGGCCCTGAGTCTCCCCTTTTCCTAGGAGGGCACCCTCCTGGTCAACGATGTTTACAGCTCGGCTTCTGGCCTGGACTTGACCACTACTCCTAAGCACAGAGTCAGCCTCCCCCGGATGGTCCACATCGTAATCCCGACTCTCCTTCTCCAAACATTCTTTCTCAATCAGTCTGGAGGAGCCAAGGTCCCCCAATACTGCAGAGGGACCAAAACTATACTCCTGTGACCAAGATGACTCTTGAGAAACTGAATGGCCAAAGTCTTGTTCCCAAGAGCCACGGAGTGCAAATTTCCAGTCCTGAGAACGAAAATGTCCCAATTTCCGGAGGCCAATGACCTGGTCCCTGGAGTCAGGGTGAGAAAATTCCAGGTCTCGACCACATTCTTTGCGAAAGTAGTTGTCATCACTGATGGAAAGGTTGCTTGATCTATATGAAGGTCCTGGAAATAAATCACCTCTCAAGCCTTCTCTCCCAGTGTCTCGAGAGTGAGCTACAGATCCGCTGAGGGAGTATCTGCTATCACTGTGAACGTCATCATACATGTCTGCTCTGGATCTTGGGACTGCCCTTAAGAGATCTGAAATAAATGATTAAAAAAAAAAAAAAGCACACACCAAAGGTACTTTAGACTGGAAGCTGCAAATGGATGGACCATCTAGCTATCAGCAGAACTTTATATATCTGTTTCTTTAACAGCCTCTCCAACTTGCCACAGGCACTAATCACTCATTCAGATCCCCTACCCTGGCCCTATAGCCGTCTAGGTATACAATCTCTCTCTCAGACTGAAGGAAGAATGTTCAGTTTCCAAATAACCTGAACTTCTTTACTGTAACTGGAACACTTCTGCGTTTCTACTTCTATCTCACAGCAGACGGGTTTCATAAAGGTTATCTTCACTGCCCCCCAGAAGGAAGCCCAGGTCCACAGTGCCACCGTGAGGCTGGAGCTATGACTGACACTGACCCTACCACAGTCAACCCGAAGCTGGCTGAAACAATCCCTTGAAAACATCCACTAGGCCAATCAACCCTCTCTGGAGCTGAAAAAACAGAGACTGAGGCAGGCAGCAGGGATGACAGAAGCTGAGCGAGCCACATCAAGAGATGCCACAATGGAAACTGAACTGGGTCAATTTTTGTCCTCCTTGGTGAAGAAAAGGGGAAACATGTACCTGTATTTGCTTATTTACACATGGAGAAACTCTGCAAGAAGCTAGGAACAGAGTGAACTTCGGGCATATGGGAATAGTGGGCCTCAGGGAGACCCTTCATGAAGTGTCTTTCTAACTTTCAAGCTTTTGAATCAAAATCTATGGCCTATTAAAAAAAATCAGATGAGATGGAAATAGAGATGCCAGGAGATGGTAATGGGCTGAGGCCACAGGAGGCCAAAGCCTTGTGCAAATCTAAGTTCATCTGTTCAACAAGTACATGTTAAGCACCTACTGTGTGCAGGCACTGCACAAGACACTGAAGTGATAGTAGGGAAAGGAAAATTCTCAAAGACTTGTCAGTTGAGAGAACCAGACGATAAAATATAGCACAAGAGAGATCAAGCAGGTGGGAATCTGAGGCAGGAAGGCCATGTTTAGACAGGCTCATCAAGGAGGGTAGCTCTGACAACAATGTATCTAGCAGCAGCAGGCTGGCATGAGATGCCAGACCTTGTGGTTACAGGGGGAAGCCTTCCAGGAAGAGGGGCATGACCACAAGGCCCAGAGGTAGGATCAATAGGGGGCCAATGTGGCCAGAAGGGAACAGAGGGAGCAAGAGGCAAAGTGGTAGGAAGGTAGTTCCCAAACTCTACTACTGGGGTCCCCAGGGGCTGCCCTCCACAGACACCCTTATTAATTAGGATGAGGCATGACCTGAACATCAGGATTTCTAAAAGGTCCCTAGACAATTCTCATGTGCAGTAAAGCTAGGGGAGCACTATAATGAGACTGCAAATGGAGGAGGAGTCCCAGATCAAGTCAGACCCTCAATTGGACTCTGGAGTTTGCTCTGGGTGAGAAAGAAAGCCACTGAGGGGTTCTGAGCAGAGGAATGACCACACTGGCTGCTGTGTGGGGAAACAGATCAAAGGAGATAAGAGGGAATGTGGATGTTTTAGCAAAAAATCCTCTACAATAACCCAGGTATTGGTTATTGGTACTGATGGCATGATTAGGGCAGGAGCACTAGAGAGTGGTGGCTGGATTCTGCACACAAACTTTTCCAATACCCTGGTTTACAAGAAGAGGAAAAGTTCAGATTAGAGTAGAAACACAGAGAAAAGAGTAACCTACAAGCAGCTTTACGATAGAGATGTTCCAGAACCACCTAGCATCCTGCTAGGTTCCTATCCCGCTAATCCTTCTTGAGGTAATTAAGACCATGTATTGGTGCTTGAGCCTCTACTTAAACTAAGTCAAACCAAGATTTAAGCCTGTCTATAGAAACATATAAGTAAGCCTGTAATCCCGTGCTTTGGGAGGCCGAGGTGAGTGGATTGCCTGAGCCCGCGGGTTCGAGTCCCGCCTGGGCAACTTGGCGAGACCTCACCTCTACAATAAATCAAAAATCAGTCAGGCGTGGTACTGTGCACCTGTAGTTCCAGCTACTTGGAAGGCTGAGGCAGAAGGATTGCCGGAGCCCAGCAGGTCGAGGCTGCGGTGGGCGGGAGTGGCCACTGCACTCCAGTCTGGGCGACAGAGTGAGACTCCAACTCAAAAAAAAAAAAGGAAACACATAAGCAATCAGGATTACATAAATACATATGTAAAATAATTGAAGAATGCACAAAACGCCACAGATGTAGTCACCTCTGAGAGATGAAGAGGCTAAGAAAACTTTTATGTTCTGCTTTACTTAATTGGTCCAATAGTTTATAACAGGAACATTTGTATGTAGTACTCAGGTAATTTTTTAACTCAATATGTAGAAAACCTTTGAGTCTTGATTACTTCAGGTCTGAATCATGTTTATTATTCCTACGCCAAACACTTTAATTACTTAATTCATCTATTTTTCTGAATCAAAGTCTCACTCTGTTGCCCAGACTGAAATACAGTGGCACAATTACGGCTACTGCAGCCTCCATCTGCTAGACTCAGGTGATCCTTTCATCTCAGACTCCCATGTAGCCAGGACTATAGGAGTGCACCCCCACACCTGGCTAACTTTTTGACTTACTTAGAGATAAGGTCTCGTCATGTTACCCAGGCTGGTCTCAAGCTCCTGGGCTCAGAGGCAATCCTCTCATCTCAGTCTCCCAAAATGCTGGGATTATAGATGTGAGCGACCACGCCTAGCTCCCAAACACTTTTAGAATTATTTAAACAACACTGAGGAAACCTCTTCTCCCAAAGGCTGGAGTAGTGAGAGCAGCACTGCCTGTGTTACTAAAAGGAAACAAGTGGAAGAGGACGCAGCGTACTTCTCAGGGGCAGGGAAAAGCAACCAAATCAATATAAAGTCCTGCTGAGGCTTCCTGGGGGAAGGCACCAATAAACAGTCTTGGCACCCGAGGGAATTAACCAAGAAGAGTTGGGACAGAAAGGATTCAGAGCACAGACAGCAGGCAGCCAAGTAGCACTGAAATATGAGGCCCAAGGCAGGAGGTGAGGAATCTCCATGCCATCATGCAATCTGTGCAGGCACCATTTCTGATTCAGCTGGCGAGGTGTGTCAGAACTTTCCAAAAGGAATATTTGCAGGTAGTGCCTACACTCAGCAACTTTACAGGCCCCCATGACCTCCTGTCTTGCATGTATCTTGCTACCTGTCTGCTCCTGCAGTTGTCTGAGGATGTAACCCTGCAATGTGGAGCCCCAAGAGTTCAAGCAGAGCAGTGGCCCAGTAAAGCTGGCACTAACAAACCTATGGAGCAACTATGTGGAGGGCAGATTTGAGGGAAATGAAGCCAGAAACAGAGAGACCTTGCAGAAGGAGAGTGTTGCAATAATCCAGATGAGAACTGACAAGAGCTTATAGCTGGGCAACGGTGGTAGGGACGGAGCCAGGAAATCAATTCAAAAATCCCATCTTTAGGCAGAGGAGGATGCCTGACAAGAAGCACCAGATAACGGCAATACCGCCCTCTGCTTAACCATGTGACAGACAGGTGTGTCCAGAGAAAACACTTCCTCTTAACAAGTAAGGAAAGCAAGGACCAGAGAAGTTGCAAAGCTTGCCAAGGCTTCAAGATCCTTCTGACCTGGTCCCCAGATGGCACCTACCAATATTTTTTACCTTGTGCTTTAAACTGAAGAGCTTCACCTACAGCCTCACCACTGGGGTCCACATGGTATCGTTTAGCTTTTTCTTGTAACACAGCATCAAAAGTCTCCTGTGCAATGCGCCTTGCTGCCATGATTCTTTGCTCTGTGGTGAGAGAGGAAAAACCACACACTGAGAATAACAACTCACACTCACAGAGACTGCCCTCTCTATTCCACCTAATCCTCAAAGTAATGAGGCAGTAAGCCATAATCCCCATGCTGCAGGCTGGGGTCTTCTGCGAGGGGCCTCTGCCCTCGAGGTTCGCAGGTGAGTGCTGGCAGACGACATGGAGCAAGACGTGCCTTCTTTGAGCCCAGTGCCTTGGAATCCGTTCAAGGAGGCTCCGTCAAAACAGCCCTGTCTCCTAGGGATGCAGGAGCATGACAGTGAGGGAAGCGGGGGAGCAACTCCTGCACAGGTTTAGGAAAGACAGCAACCACGCCTTTCCCATCTCAGAGATGGGTGAAGAGGTTTGGAGACTCACTTCCTCCACAAGCCACGTGACAGATGAGTGGGGACAGGTGAGTAGAGGAATACCTGACTAACGCCAGGCAAGTCAGGTCCCTGCAACCACTGCAGGAGTGGTGGGTCCTTTTAGGAAGAGAAAAGGGAGACTCAGGCTAAGGGACCCACCCAAGGTCAGGCAGCCTGGACTTGAACCTGGAGACAAAGCCCTGAAGAACGAGTAGAAAAAGACAAAACAGCTGTGCATGGTGGCTCATGTCTGTCATCCCAGCACTTTGGGAGGCAGAGGTGAGAGGACTGCCTGAGCTCGGGGGTTCGAGACCAGCCTGAGCAACTTGGCGAGACCTTGACTCTACAATAAATCAAAAACTTAGCTGAGCGTGGTGGCACACGCCTGTTGTTCCAGCTTCTTGGAAGGCTGAAGCAGAAGGCTCGCCGGAGCCCAGCAGGTCCAGGCTGTGGTGGCCGTGAGCGTGCCACTGCACTCCAGCCTGGGCAACCGGAGAAAGCCTGTCTTTAAAAAACAAAACGTAACACACAAAAAACTGCGATCTTCGGGAGCCCAGTGGGGGGTCCTTAACCACCAAGATGCCCTCCGCCCTCCCTCCCGAGGCCTCCAGCTTCACACCTTCGGGTCTTTTCCCACAGCCATCGCCCCGATCCCACCCTTCGGCCCCTTCCCGGGGCGCCCCTCTTGTTCTCGGCTGCCGAAGGGCAGGGTCTCCAGGTCAGGAGACCCGGGTTCGAATCCAACGACCTCACCTTTCAGTGTTTCCGTTTCCCCACCAGGGGAATGGGCATCTCCCAGTGGGGGCTGCGGGGGGGGAAGACCCGCCGGTGGACAAGAGGGAAAGGGCCGGGCCGCTCCTGACTCGGGCGCAATGAATGAACGCGTGAGCCCAAGAGCCCTTTCGGACGCCGCCCGCCTCCTCCCGGCCTCCGAGGACCGAGACCCGGGGGCGCCAGGCTCGGAGGCCGCAGCCCGACCCCCACCCCCC
>NW_007259508.1:361785-386669 GCF_000164805.1 Carlito syrichta
AAAAGAGGGGGGATGCAAATCAAACCCTCACACACATATTAATTTAAAACAAGAGAAGAAAAAAAATTGAAAGATGAGTACTCAATCATTCATGTACATACATAAACAGAAACAAAATCAGAGAAGAAAGAGAAAAGTGGGGGCCCCACCCCCCTCCGGGCCAACCCGGCTGCGGCCGCAGCCGCAGACTCAGGGCCAAAGCTGCGACGCCACTGCCGAGCCCGAGGTCCCCGACCCCGGGGTCCACGCACCGACGACACCCAGGCCCGGGCCTCACCCCGAGCCCCCAGCGCGCGGATCCGCCCCGCCGTCGCTTCAGGCTCCTCACCCACCGCCGCCGCCGCCGCCGTCGCCGCCGCCGCCGCCGCCGCGCGAGGCGGGGACATGCAAATGAGCCAACGGTCTCCGCAGCGCCGCTCCGCGCAAGCGTCGCGCCGCTGCCGGGCCCCTGTGAGCAAGCGCGGGCCGCCGCCACCTCCCTCTTTTGCGCAGGCTCGCTGTCCGCTTCTTTGGGGCGGACGCTCCCCAAGAGAGAAGTCTCCCTGCTTGGGTCGGCGACGATAGCAAGCAGCCCGGGGAGGGCGGCAAAGTCTCTTCTGACGTGCACTGGGTGGCCTTTCGTTTTTACCTGCATTGGCGGTCACGCTTGGAGACCCCGGGAGCCGTCCGCGAAGCGGAGGAGGCCGCGCCGAGGAGGCGCTACGGCGCCTGCGTGTCTACGGCGGCCGGCAGGTGACAGCAGCGAGCCCCACCCGGCCCGCGTGGCCGCGAGCGCCTGGTGAGAGGCGGCGGCTGCCGCGCCCCGACGAGCGCGGAGTAGGGGCGTGGGCGTCGCGGGGTCGGGCCAGGGACGGTGGCGCGACCGTCGGGGACTGAGTTCTGCGGAGTGGAATCATCGAGCAGAAGCCGCCGGGAGACATACGTCCTCGCCTCCCCGGCCTCCGCTTCCTTTTCCTTCATTTTATTCATTCATTCAGCACCCGTGGGCTGAGTGCCGGCGGCGTGTCGGGCCCGGCCTAGACGGTGCGAGCGAGTGAATGCAGGAACGGTGTCCTCTAGATAACAGGTAATGCTGCGCAAGTCATAAAAGAAGGATGGGGCAGGAGAGCAGCGTGGCTTTGAAGGGTGTCCCTTGGGTAGTGGGGAAGGATGAGCAGAGGTGGGGGCGCGCGGGTGGGAAAGCCTACGTAGAGAAGGTGCTGGGAGGAGGCTGGGTTTTGTTTTGAGAGGATGGGGAAGCCGCCGCAGGTTTTGAGCGGGGGAGCGAGGTGGTGTCTGCGCTTTCCAGGCAACTACTGGCTGGCTTCTGTGTAGAGGACAGAGGCGCAGAGCATGGCAGGGAGGAGCAGGACGGTGCCTGAACCCGAGTGGGTGTGGCTGGTAGAGGGAGATGCCGAGTCATTCATGCTCCCTGGCGTGTCATGCGCCGTTTTCTCTTCTTTCTTTTTCTTTCTTTCTCTTTCCTTTCCTTTCCTTTCCTTTCTTTTTCTTTCTTTTTTTGAGTTGGAGTCTCACTCCGTTGCCCAGACTGAGTGCAGTGGCCACTCTAGCCACCGTAGCCTCCACCCGCTGGGCTCTGGCGAGCCTTCCGCCTCAGCCTTCCAAGTAGCCGGAACTACAGGCGCGCGCTACCAGGTAACCCGGCTAACTTTTGATTTATTGTAGAGACGAGGTCTCACCAAGTTGCCCGGGTAGGTCTCCAACCCGCAGGCTCAGGCAATCCACTCACCTAGGCCTCCCAAAGTGCTGGGATTATAGGTTAAGCCACCGAGCCCGGCCCTTTCTTTCTTTCTTTTCTTCCTTCTTTCTTTCTTTCTTCTTTCTTTTTTTTTTCTTTTTTTCAATTCTTTAGAGACAGGGTTTTCTTCTCTTGGCCAGGCTGGGGTGTGGTGGTGTGATCATAGTTCACTGCAGCCTCAAACTCCTCCATTCAGGCGTTTCTCCCATGTCAGCCTCCCGAGCAGCTGGGACTACAGGCACCTGCCACCGTGCCCAGATAATTTTTAAATTGTCTGTAGAGGCAAGGTCTTGCTGTGTTGTTCAGGCTAGTCTCAAACTCCTGGCCTCAAGCAATCCTTCTGCCTCAGGCTCCCAAAGTGCTGGAATTACAGGTGTGCACTACCACACCCAGCCAGCCACTGTTTTCTTGATGAGCAGAACTGTGGCTTAGAGAGGGAAATCAGCAGTCAGCTCAGGCTCCTGCTAACCCTCCTCTGTCTTATCCCCAGCACAACCGGAGACATCCTGGGGACTGGTAGTGCTCCTGGCCTAGGCTGTTCTCCACGTCCAACCCCACATACCATCTTTCCCGTGTGTTCCAGACCTGTACTTCCCTCCCTACCACCCAGCCTTGTGTCAGTTCTAGGGGACCCTGGAGGACTCAGCTCATGGGTGGTGCAGTGCTGGACTTCCCCACCCAGCAAGCTCAGAACTGGGCAAAGGGAAATTCATGGGAGGGGGAGCCTTGGCCAGAGAGCACGGGCTTTGTCTGAGTGGCCAGGGGAAGCGGCCTGGAAAGGCTCTGGAAGTTCCAGTGGGAGCTCTGCCGAGGAGCTAGGAGCAGGGACAGTGCTGTTAACCAAGGCCGATGCAGTGCCGGGGTCCTGCCCAGAGCCCTTATTGCCTGTATGAGCTCAGGGATTCAGATTTGTCATCTGTAAAGTAGGCGTAATGCTGTTCCCTCAAAGGACAGAGTTTGCCCCACCTCGATCTGAAGTGTGGTGAGGGAGATGGAAGTAATGTCACTGCCCTGGCACCAGCCCAGATGTTCCTACCCCTCAGACCTGGTCATGAAGCCCCTGCCCTCCGTCCTGGGCTCTCCTCTGAGAAACTGGTTCTTACTCTTCCTTCACCTTTAGCCTTGGAAATCCTTAGCCACCCTTAAGGGCCCCTTGTTCGTCTGGGGCAAGAAGGAGAGGGGCCAATCTGCAAAGGAGTGAGGTAGGGGCTTGATGCCCACCCCTCCATAAACTGACCCAGTTGCCTCTTAAGTAACAAAGGAAAGGAGCAAATAGCTAATGTTTATTGAGCTACTACTCTGTCCTGTTCTGAGGACTTGATAGGAGGTGGTTGAATTTTCTTTTTCTTTTTTGAGTCAGAACCTCACTGTTACCAGGCTGGAGTGCAGTGGCATGCTCGTGATCACTGCATCCTCCACCTGCTGGGCTCAGGTGATCCTTCCAACTCAGCCTTCCAAGTAGCTGGAACCACAGGCGCATGCCACCACACCCAGCTAATTTTTTTTTATTTATTGTAAAGACAAGGTCTCACCAAGTTGCCCAGGCTGGTCTGGAACCCATAGGCTCAGGCAGTCCTCTCGCCTCTGCCTCCCAAAGTGCTGGGATTACAGGCGTGAGCCTCTGTGCCCAGCTGGTTAACTTTTCACTACTGCCCTGGGAGGTAGATTCTGTGTTTAGCCCTGGTTCTCACGTGAGAGATTGAAAAGCAGTGCGTTTCAGTGAAGGGTGTGGGGTTTGAGTTCCACAGACGGGTCAGGGAGGCAGGCCTCCTCCCCACCAGGCAGAGTGCCATGCGTGGCAAGGTTTACATGGGCACAGATGGAATGCTCATATCCTGTGCCACCTCCTACAGAGAGAAGCGGGGGCCAGAATGGCCTGTTTCCCACATGGCCCAAATTTACCCTGGGACTTTGTATATCTAGAGATAGTGTCTTGCTATGTTGCCCAGGCACAATTGTGCAATGCATAATCACAGGCATGATCATAGCTTACTGCAGCCTGGAACTCCTGGGCTCAAATGATCCTCCCACCTCAACCTCCTCTTCAACCACTGGGATTTTTGCAAGATTACTCCTATACCATTGTCTCGGTGCCCCTGTGCCTTTTCCTCCACACACACTTTTTATGTGATGTGTGATTCTAGAATGAACTGGAGATCAGGGGAAAAAAACTCACATTATTTTAAAGAATGATATTAAGACAATTGAGAAAGTTGATCTTGGATTGTATGTTAGAAAGTAGTACTGGGTCAATGTTAAATTTCCTGTGATTGTATAAGACAGTGTCCTTTTCATGAGAGATTCATGATGTTGTCTTTAGAAGTAAAGGGGTCCAATACCTGGAACATATTCTCAAACGGTGTATGTACACACACACACACACACACACACACTCAAACATAGATAAATGCTGCAAAATAGTAACGGTAACACTCAGTGAATGATATACTGGTATTCCTTGTGACTTTACTATAAGTTTAAAAAATGATATGCTGGCTGGGCTCGGTGGCTCAGCCTGTAATCCCAGCACTTAGGAAGGCCAAGGCAGGAGGATTGCTGGATCCCAGGAGTTCAAGACCAGCCTGGGCAACATAGCGAGATTTTGTCTCTATAAAAAAAGTCAAAAAATTAACTATGTACGGTGACACACCTGTAGTCCCAGCCATTCAGGAGGCTGAGGCAGAAGGATCACCTGAGTTCAGGAAGTCAAGGCTGTAGTGAACTGTGATCATGCCTCTGCACTCGGCTAATTTTCTTTTCTTTTCTTTTCTTTTTTTGTCAAGGTCTCACTGTCACCCAGGCTGGATGGAGTGCAGTGGCACAATAGTGGCTCACTATAGCCTCGACTTCCTGGGCTCAGGTGATCCGTCCACCTCAGCCTTCCAAGTACCTGGGATTACAGGTGGCTGCTACCATGCCTGGCTAGTTTTTAAAATTTTTTTTTGTAGAGACGAAGTCTTGGTATGTTGCTCAGGCTGGTCTCAAACTTCTGGACCCAAGCTATCCTCCCACCTCAGCCTCCTCAAGTGCTAGGATTATAGGCATGAGCCACCACACCTGGCCTCAGCTAATTTATTTATTTAGTTTATAGAGACATGAATTCACTATGTTGCCCAGGCTAGTCTCTAACTCCTGGACTCAAGTGATCCTGCCTTCACCTCCCAAAGGCTGGTATTAGAAGCATGGCACTGCACCAGGCCAGAAACATTATTTCTTATTTTCTGTGTCTATAATCGTTTCAGAGCAACTTGTTTTTTTGTTTTTTCTCAATCGGGTCTCACTCTGTTGCCCAGGCTGGAGTGCAGTGGCACAATCACAGCTACCACAGCCTTGATCTGCTGGGCTCAGGAGATCCTTCCACTTTAGCCTTCCAAGTAGCTGGAACCAGAGGTGTGCACCACGACGCTCTGCTAATTTTTTGGTTTATTATAGAGACAGGGTTTCACCAGGTTGTCCACGCTGGTCTCAAACCCCTAGGCTCAGGCAATCTTCTCACCTTCATGTCCCAAAGTGCTGGGATTACAGGTGTGAGCCGCCATGCCCAGCCAGAGTAACATAACTAATATCATTACATTTGTGGTCCACCTTTCTTAGGCCAAATTTAGTAAACTGTATACTCTCTTTCTGCTTTTAGAAGCTCTAGGGGTGTTAGGATATCACCCTGTCCTTTGATCTAGGTGGTAATACTTTTTCTAGGGTGCTTATAGGGCTCTGATCCCTGGTAGACGCTCCCTAAGTGGCATCCTTTCATCCTTGCAGTGGCTGGACCCTGAGTTGCCTGCTGGTTCTGGGTAAAACTCTCTTCCCACCCTGTCTTCTAGCTCAGCAGTGTATGGTGGTTGCTTGCTGTCATCTGCACAGGCAAAGATGGCCTCCAAGCGAATCACCCAGGAAACCTTTGACACAGCCGTGCGTGAGAACATCGAGGAGTTTGCAATGGGGCCGGAGGAGGCGGTGAGAGAGGCCGTGGAGCAGTTTGAATCACAAGGTAGGGTGGCATCACCTGCCGTCCATGGCTCTTAGAGACCGAGCAATGCGAGGCTTGGAAGCCAGGTGCCAGCTGGGCCCTGTCTCCTCCCTGCTCTACCTCTGGGAAACTAGCCTACCTGCTGCCACCTCTGTCATGCCTGAACTTTCCATGCCACCCTCTCACCCAGATATCTAGAGGACTGGATCCTTCTTGTGGGTTTCATGTGAATTGTAAGTTCCTTTGAGAGGCTGTCCCTGTCCCCAGCCTGGGAAACTGGGCCACCTGCCTTCCTGTACCCCTGCTTGAGCTTACAGAGGCAGAAGGACTGCCAGCCTGTAGAAACAGGTGGCATGCCCAAATCAGGCTGTGGAGGAGCATGGTTATGAGAGGCTGTTTGTAATAGTCTGGGCAGGGTTAGGCGACCCCCTGCCATGGCAGGGACCCACCAGTTGAGAGCAGGAGCTCTGGGCAAGGCTTACCCGCCAGGCACCAGGTTCTCGGGTGGAGGCAGGTTCTCGGGTGGAACCCCATACTCCCTTCCTCCCACCTTAATCTCGAGTCCAGCTCTCCGTTGGACAGACCCAGAAGCCAGAGAGGAAGGGATTCCAATTCCAGCCCCAGAGGTCAGCCTCTTAGACACAGAGTGGGGTTTAGACGCTGCACAGGGGTTGCTGGGGCAACCAGAAGTGTCCGGCACAGTGGGGCCTTCCCGTGGGGGTTCCCACAGGGCCAGGAGAGGTGGATCCCTGAGGGAGAAGGCATGGGATCCCATCCTCTCTCCCACTTCCCTAGGTAGAATGTGCCATCTCACTTGCAGACATGGCATGCAATGGCAGCCTCGATCTGCAGTGGCCTCACTGCCGCTCTGCTCCCATTGGCTGACCCGGCACCTAGGGCAAAAACACCCCCAGTGCCCTCCACACCCCTCGTAGATGCAGCTGCTGGGCCTGGCATGGGTGGGGTAGGGCAGGGTAGGGTGGGGAGCTGGGAAGACCCTGGAAGGATTCTGGAGTGGGGTGGTCCCAGCATAAGGGCCCAGAGGTGTGACTGTGGTAGGCCCACGGGGATGCCAGCTGTCACTTGCTTTCTGACCCTCCCCCCCACAGGGGTCGATCTGAGCAACATTGTAAAGATGGTACCTAAAGTCTCTGTGGATGGACCCCAGGAGCCCACACACGACGTCCTACAGGTAGGACTGTAGGACTGGTCGTTTGTCACCTCTTAGCAGTCTGTCAGGGACAGCTGTTCCTTGTGTCTCAGGTGACGGAGCACAGACTGGAGATCAGAGATCTGCCCTGTATGTATGTACAAGAAGCCAGGTCTCCCGGAGTCCGCGTCTGGGGGCAGCGAGCCTTCTGGGTGTGAGCACTAAGCCCCTCAGGCAGCACACATACTGAGATCCGAGTGACTAGCACACTCTTGGTTGTCCCTGGTCCTGGGAGCCCCTCTGGCCTCCCAGAGACAGACATTACGGGAAGGGTGAGTGGGATCATCACAAGACTGCCACTTACTGAGCACTGACTGTTTTCTGGCACTTTACAGCTGGTCTGTTAGCACGTCAGCTTACCTGTGAGGTAGGGGGTGTCATTCCTGACTCAGTAATGGGAATATAGAGGCCGGGAGCTGAGACCCAGGCGGGGAAGGTGAAGCTCACAGGAGTTAACTGCTTTCCTTACAGTCACCATCACACTTGGAAAAACAGCAGAAGGCTCTAGTGCTTGCTGAGAACCGGCTGTGGGCCCTGTACTGTGCCAGATGCTTTCCTCCTGCCTGCTCAGTTGTTCTTCAACACTTGCAGACTGGAGTGCAGTGGCATGATCACGGCTCACCACAGCCTCGAACTTCTGGGCTCAGGTGATCCTCCTGCCTCAGCCTCCTGAGTAGCTGGGGCTACAGGCACGTGCCACCACGCTTGGCTAATTTTTTATTTTATTTTATTTTATTTTATTTTTTTGAGTTGGAGTCTCACTCTGTTGCCCAGACTGGCGTGCAGTGGCTGCTCCCGGCCTCCGCAGCCTTGACCTGCTGGGCTCCGGCGATCCTTCCGCCTCTGCCTTCCAAGTAGCTGGAACTACAGGTGCGTGCTATCACGCCCGGCTAATTTTTTGATTTATTGTAGAGATGAGGTCTCACCAAGTTGCCCAGGCGGGTCGCGAACCCACGGATTCAGGCAATTTACTTACCTCAGCCTCCCAAGGCGCAGGATTACAGGCTGAGCCACCGGGCCTGGTTGGCCAATTTTTTAAAAAATTATCTGTAGAGATAAGGTCTCACTGAGTTGCCCAGAGTGGTTTCAAACCCCTGGGCTCAAGTGATTCTCCCACCTCCGCCTCCCAAAGTGCTGGAATTACAGTTGAGAACCACTGCACCCAGCTGCTAAGTTCTTAAAATATGTTCTTTCAATCTGGGATTAAACTGGTTATGGTGGCTCACACCTGTAATCCCAGCACTTTAGAAGGTGGAGGCGAAAGGATTGCTTGAATCCAGGGGTTTAAGACCAGCCTGGGCAACTTGGTGAGACCTCGTCTCTACAATAAATCAAAAAAATTAGCCAGGCTTGGTGGCGCACACCTGTGGTTCCACCTACTTGGAAGGCTGAGACAGAAGGATCACCTGAGCCCAGCAGGTTGAGGCTGCAGTGGTTGTGATCATCCCTGCACTCCAGCCTGGACAACAAAGTGAGATTCTGACTCAAAAAAAAAATCTGGAATTAGCCCATTTCACTGATGAGAAGTCCAAGGCTTCGCAAGGATCAGTGACCCACCAAAGGTCATAGCCAATGGGAGGAGACCCAGATCCAGGTCCCAGGGAAGCCAAGCACTGAAGGGCTCTGCCATCTTCCACCACTGGTACTGGAAACTTCTTGTTTGTTTACAACCTTTGCTCTTCTTTTTCTTAATTGTTCTTTTCAACTCTTAATTTTTCACTATAGAAGAACTGAAATGCATTTTTGGCATAAAAGATTCACACAGTGCTCAAGTATTTATAGTAAAATGTGAAAGTCCTGCCCTGCCCTGCCCACCAAACACTGAGTTTTGCCTCCTCTCAGCAACTCACCAACCCCTTTCGAATGCCTGGCAGTACCATTGCCCTTTGTGTATCTTGGCTCAGCTGTATAGAAATTGCTTATTTTTTGAGGGAGGAAAAAATTCATCTTTGTGATGCTTGTTGAAATGAATCTGCTAGAGTTACAAGATTTGTTGCAAACAGACTTGTAGAAACAAAATCAAGATGAAGTGGAGCCAGACATGCTGGCTCATACCTGTAATCCCAGCACTTTGGGCGGCCAAAGCAGGATTGCTTGAGCCCAGGAGTTTGAGACTAGCCTGGGTAATATAGTGAGATATCAAAAAATTAGCTGGGCATGGTGGCATGCAATTGTAGTCCTAGCTATTAGGGAGGCTGAGGTAGGAGGATTGCCTAAGCCCAGGAGGTTGAGGCTACCAATAGTGAGCCGTGATAGTGTCACTGCACTCCCACCTGTGCCACAGAGTGAGATCCTAACTCAAAAAAAGATGAAATCTAAAAACTCTCCAAGAACAAAGTAAGCCAGCCACTTTTAGATGTGAGAGGGAAGCTGCAAAATACTACACGTCAGTCATTAAGAGAGTGAATGACCCCAGGGGTTGGTGGGCAGAGCCCCCACCGTGAGCAGGACAGTTGACACCACACAAAAGTGTCATAGGTAGAATGCTGCAGGCTCCGCTACCTCCATTTAGCAACCTTGCTAAATCCACAGAAATTTTAACTCCTGCACTGTGCCTCCTCAGTGGCACTTCTGTCACGAGCTTTTCAAGTTTCTTGTGGGGTTCCATCTAAAATGTTACACCACTTTTTTGTAAAATTTTATTATAAAATATGCATACAGGCAGGGCGCAATGGCTCACACTTGTAGTTTCAGCACTTTGGGAGGCTGAGGTGAGAGGATTGCCTGAGCCCAAGGATTTGAGACCAGCCTGGGCAACTTGGTGAGACCTCATCTCTACAATAAATAAAAAAAATTAGCCGGATGTGGTGGCATGTGCCTGTGGTTCCAGCTACTTAGAAGGCTGAGGCAGAAGGATCGCCTGAGCCTAGCAGGTTGAGGCTCTGGTGGCCATGAGCGTGCCACTGTACTCCAGCCTGGGTGACAGAGTGTGACTCCAACTCAAAAAAATTTGAAAAATAAATAAATATATAAAATGTGCATTCACCATCCTAACCATTTTTAAATGTACAGCTCATTGGCATTAAGTGCATCCATAGTGTTTGCAACTGTCACCCCATCCCTCCCCAGAGTGCTTTTCATCTTGCAAAACTGAAATTAACTCCCTGTTCCTGTTCCCTCAGCCCCTGACACCCACCATTCTACTTTTACCTCTATAAGTTGTAGTGCAGTGGCATGATTATGGCTCATTGCAGGCTCCACCTCTTAGGCTCAAGTAATCCTTCTACCTCAGCCTCC
This sequence comes from Carlito syrichta, assembly GCF_000164805.1. Taxonomy (NCBI): domain Eukaryota; kingdom Metazoa; phylum Chordata; class Mammalia; order Primates; family Tarsiidae; genus Carlito; species Carlito syrichta. Next base: position 371,938 of record NW_007259508.1, read on the forward strand.
CAAGTAGCTGGAACGATACGTGTATCACCACATCTAGACAATTTTTTTTTTTTTAGAGACGGGGTCTTGCTTTGTTACCCAGGCTGGTATTTTTTTTAAAAATAAACTCCAAACCGTTTTCCACAGTGACTGCACCATTTTACATCTCCATTGTTGACAAAAAGCCAAACATTGTAAAATATTTAAACAGGTTTATTCTGAGCCAAATATGAGTGACCATGGCCTGGGGTACAGTCTCAGGAAGTTCTGAGAACATGTGTCCAAGGTGGTTAGGTGACAGCTTGGTTTTGTGCATTTCAGGGAGACAAAAGTTTATAGGCAAGGACATAAATCAATACATGTAAGGTATACATTGGCTTGGCCCAGAAAGATGGGCTATCTTGCAAGGAGATTCAAAGATTTTCTGATTGGCAATTGGTCAAATGAGTTCATCTCTGTCTAAAAAATTTGAAGTCAGCAGAAAGAAATGCTTGAGTTAAGATGAGGAAGGTTGTGGAAGCCAAGGTTTTTGTGTAAGTGAAGCCTCTGAGAAGCAGAGAGGGTAGGTGGTGAATGTCTTTTTTTTCTGAGTTGGCGTCTCACTCTGTCACCCAGAATGGAGTGCAGTGGCCACTCCTGGCCACCGTAGCCTCAACCTTCTGGGCTCCGTCGATCCTTCCGCCTCAGCCTTCTAAGCAGCTGGAACTACAGGCGCGCGCTACACACCTGGCTAATTTTTTGATTGATTGTAGAGATGAGGTCTCGCCAAGTTACCCACGCGGGTCTCGAACCCACGGGCTCAGGCAATCCACTCACCTCAGCCTCCCAATGGCACGGGATTACAGGCTGAGCCACCGAGCCCGGCCTGTGGTGAATGTCTTAAAAGGTGCCGGACTCCTCCTAGGGAAGGAGATTCTGGTTGTGTGTGTGTGTGTGTGTGTGTGTGTGTGTATGTCAGAGTCTCACTCTGTGCCGGCCTGTGGTGAATGTCTTAAAAGGTGCCAGACTCTTCCTAGGGAAGGAGATTCTGGTTGTGTGTGTGTGTGTGTGTGTGTGTGTGTGTGTGTGTGTATGTCAGAGTCTCACTCTGTTGCCCAGGCTGGAGTGCAGTGGCACGCTCATGGCTACCACAGCCTTGACCTGCTGGGCTCAGGTGATCCTTCTGCCTCAGCCTCCCTAGTGGTTGGAACCACTGGTGTGCACCACCAAGCCTGTCTGATTTTTTGATTTATTGTAGAGATGAAGTCTCACCATGTTGCTCAGGCAGGTCTTGAACCTCTGAGCTCAGGTAATCCTCTCGCCTCCACCTCCCAAAGTGCTGGGATTACAGGTGTGAGCCACTGCACCCGGTAGGAGATACAGATACAGATTTCCCCAGAAGACTGCTTTTAGGGCCCTTCCAAAGTATGTCTTGGGGTAAAGTATTTGTATTTCCTTTAGGGCCTGCTGTCATGTGATAATAATACCAGAGTCAGGTTGGGATTTGGTATCTTATTTCCAGAGCCTGTTTTATGATCTCTGTTGCTGGTCACTTGTGAGTTTCAGGAGGTGTGTCCAACCCCCTTTCCTGTCCTACCCTGGAAGTTAGTCCTTCTGGTTTCCCTTATCCCAGAGAGGATCCATTGGTTGTGGGGGGGCTCCGAATTTTTTGTTTTTTACCACCAATGGTGCATAAAGTTTCTGATTTATCCACATCCTCACCAACACTTGTTCTTTTCTGTTTTTTTATAGTAGCCAGCTTAATGGGTGTGAAATGGTATCTCACTGTACACATTAGTTGGGTTTTGTTTTTGTTTTTGAGACAGAGTGGGTACAGTGGAATGATCATAACTCACTGCAGCCTCAAACTCCTGGGCTCAAGTGATCTTCCCACCTTGGCCTTCTGAGTAGTTGGGACTACAGGTGCCGTGCCACCACACCCAGCTAATTTTATTTTTTGTGGAAATGGGGTCTTGCTAAAAGATTTGCATTTTCCTAATGATTAGTGATCTGCTTAGTGGCCATTTATATGTCTTTGGAGAGATGTCTATTTATATCACATGCACTGGTGTTAATTTATTTTTTAATATTTCTGCTGCAGTGTAGCATACCCTCAGTTAGATCCACAGATCTGAACTCAGTGAGGGTTGACCGACAGGCATCTCTGTCATGTCAGTGAATGCCAAATCAAAGTCTTTGGGGCCAGTGGCTTCTGAGAACTACCCTTACTGGGGCTGTTTGCCAATGATTTCATCAGCTCCAGGGTACAGATTCATCCTGGGCTCAAGCTGAGGCATGTCCTGAGGTCACGTAGTTGAATGGTAGCTAGACTGGTCCACCCTGTTCAAATTGTTTTCTCTCATTTTTTTCCCACAGGGTTGGAGCTGAATTTGGGTAAATAAACTGTAGTGTGGTTTCATTTGGCAGGTGCTCAGTAAATATTTGTGGAGTGAATGAGAGAGACAGAAAGGAGACATTCAGGGCCAGGCATAGTGACTTGTGTCTGTAATCCCAGCACTTTGGGAGGCTGAGGCGGGAGGATCACCACGAGCAGGTATGCTGATTAGTTATGGCTGTGTGACAGACAACCCAAAACAGCAGCCCCTTATTGTTTCTTATTGTTCTACCTGCTTGACTGAGCTCAACTGGGTGGTTCTTGTGCTGATCTACTTGGGGCCTCTTGATGGCAACTAGTCCGGGAATGTTCAACGTCTACACCTGTGTGCAGTACCTTGGTAGGATCACTGAAATGGTTGGGTCTCTCGCTTGTTCCCTCTCTGGGCTCCTGAAAGCACAGATGTGGGAGCTGCCAGGGTTGGAACTGGCCCCACACCACTTCCCCCACAGGCCCAGATTTCAGGAAAGGGAGACTCTGAAGGGTCCAGACGCCATTGCCGGGGCCTTGGGCTCTGTCCCTCGGCTGAGCTGACACTGAGGTTTCGCCCGTGTCTCCCAGGCCCTGGATGACCTGCAGAAGTCTGTGGCCTGCTCTTGCCTTCAGGAAGTATCCACACACCTCGCCCGCTTCTGCGACCAGTGCAAGGAGGTCAAGGCCTGCCGCTTCCTGGCGGCCCAGAAAGGGGCCTACCCCATCATTCTCGCCTCCTGGAAGCTGGCCGTCAAGGGGGATCAGGGCCTCCTGCTCCAGGCCCTCAGTGCCCTGTCGGTGCTGACTGATGGCCAGCCGGACCTCCTGGATGCCCAGGGCTTGCAGCTGCTGGTCGCCACACTGGCCCAGAATGCCGACACAGCCGATCTGACCTGCTCTGCAATCCGCTGTGTACGCCATGCCTGCCTGAAGCATGAACAGAATCGCCAGGACCTGGTGAAGGCCGGTGTGCTGCCCCTCTTGACCAGCGCCATCACCCGGCACGGCCGCCATGCCAGTGTGGTCAGGGAAGCCTGCTGGGCCCTGCGCGTCATAACCTTCGACGATGATATCCGTGTGCCTTTTGGCCATGCCCATGACCACGCCAAGATGATTGTGCTGGAGAACAGAGGCTTGAAGGTGCTCATTGAGGCCATCAAAGGTAGGAGGGAGCCAACGTGAGCAGGCAGGCTGTGGTTAGAGTGAGAGTTGACCAGGCTCAGTGGCTCAGCCTGTAATCCCAATACTTTAGGATGCCGAGTCAAGTGGATTGCCTGAACCTGCTGGTTCAAGACCAGCCAAGGCAACTTGGCGAGACCTCATCTCTGCAATAAAATAAAAACTTAGCCGGGCATGGTAGTGCTTGCCTATAGTTCCAGCTACTTGGAAGACTGGGGCAGAGGGATCGCCAGAGCCCAGCGGGTCGACGCTGGGGTGGCCATGAGCATACATAGTACTGCACTCCAGCCTGGGTGAAGGAATGAGACTCCAACTCAAAAAAAGAGTGAGAGTCAGAGCTTAGGACTGCTTCAGGCATCACTGGCTCCAGGTGCTGCTCTCAGCTCAGCCCCACCTACCTGGCTGCCTCAGTGGAAAAGTGTCCTCATGCTTCCTATTGGTTCCAGGAGAGTTGCCAGCCAGTGCTTACTGGTGGGGAGCAGGTTCCATGTTCATCTCTGGATGGGGCTCTGTGTAGGGAGGGGTCTTGCTGTGTCCACCTGTAGGGATTGACAGTGGAACAGAGGGAGTGCTCCGAAGGGAAATCGGAGGACTGGGCAGTCTGGCTGGCTTTCGCCAAGCGGTCTCGTGCTGGGTCACACTTTTGAGAGACACACATCTTCACGTATGTACATGTACCTGGTGCCATGATGACCATGGGAGGCCACAGTGCCAACCTTCAGACCCTAAAGCCTCTGTCCACACCCAGGAGTGAACTGCAGTTGTGCCAGGCAAGTCTGCAGTCCACAGGGTGGGCTGGAAGCTCCCAGGTTGTCCTTGCCTCAGTTTCCCATAAGGCCTTCAGCTAATTGAATGAGGCCCATCCTCATTACTCAGGGTCATCTTTTTGTGACCACAGGGACAGAATGCCTCCAGGACCATACCCAGGTTAGCACTGGGGGGAATCATGGGAACTGCAGTCCAGCCAGGCTGCCTGACTATGTACAGTGACAGACGTTGGCCCTCTCCGCCCTGGTGCCGTCGCTTGCTTCCTGGCCTGGTGCCTCTGAGCCTTGTCCCTGGCTGCTGTGTCCAGTTTTGCTTATGTCAGCTGCGTCCACATGTCCCTCTGTGGTTTCAGTTTCCTGTTGCACTTTTGAAAATCCATTCCCACCCCATGATCATAAAAATAATCTCAGATGTTTTATTTTAGTGCTATTACAGTTTTCTAATTTTAGGTGAGACCATCATTTGGTCTGGAATTTATGTGGGGCATGAGGGACAGGGAGAGATGATGGTCTCGTGTCTTCTCCAGAAGCCAGCAGGGGGCACTGCAGGCCTGGCAGCTCCTTGTTCTGGAGTCTTGCTGGCGTGGGTGGCCACCCTGTCAGGCAGAGCGGGCTGGACTCTCCCAGTGGGGCAGGATCTGCACCAAACCCAAGGGCTCCAGGGCTGGGTCTCCCCACCAGGCTCACACTGACTGTCAGCCTCCTCTTCCACAGCCTTCCTGGACAACCCCGGTGTCCTGAGTGAGCTCTGCTGCACCCTGTCCCGCCTGGCTGTCCGCAACGAGTTCTGCCAGGAAGTTGTCGACCTTGGAGGCCTAGACGTCCTGGTGACCCTGCTGGCCGACTCTCGTGACCACCAGGTGGGGCCCCAGAGCCACCTTTGGGTACAAGTCTTACCGGCCCTGTGCACTCTGCCCTGTTGGGTTCCATCCAGTCCATCCAGCCCTGTCTGCTGACCCCAGAACCAAAGTGCAGTTTTTCTTCTTACTGACCCACGGGCAGGAACCAAAATTTGATGGGAGGCCGGGCATGGTGGCTCACGCCTGTAATCCTAGCACTTTGGAAGGCCAAGGCAGGAAGATTGCTTGAGCCCAGGAGACCAGCCTGGGCAACATAGCAAGAACTCTTCTCTGTCTTTAAAAGAAAAAAAGTGTTTTAGCCGGGCTTGGTGGCTCAGCCTATAATCCCGCACTTTGCGAGGCCAAGGTGAGTGGATTGCCTGAGCCCGCGGGTTCGAGACCCGCCTGGGAAACTTGGCGAGACCTCATCTCTACGATAAATCAAAAAATTAGCCAGGCGTGGTAGCACGCACCTGTAGTTCCAACTGCTTGGAAGGCTGAGGCGGAAGGATCGCCGGAGCCCAGCAGGTCGAGGCTGTGGTGGCCGGAAGCGGCCACTGCACTCTAGTCTGGGCGACAGAGTGAGACTCCAACTCAAAAAATAAATAAATAAGCTGGGCTCGGTGGCTCAGCCTATAATCCCGCGCCTTTGGGAGGCTGAGGTGAGTGGATTGCCTGAGCCCGTGGCTTCGAGACCCGCCTGGGCAGCGAGACCTCATCTCTGCAATAAATCAAAAAATCAGCCGGGCGTGGTAGTGCGCGCCTGTAATTCCGGCTACTCGGAAGGCTGAGGCGGAAGGATCGCCGGAGCCCAGCAGGTCGAGGCTGCGGTGGCCGGGAACGGCCGCTGCACTCCAGTCTGGGCGACAGAGTGAGACTCCAACTCAAAAAATAAATAAATAAGCCGGGCTCGGTGGCTCAGCCTGTAATCCCGCGCCTTTGGGAGGCTGAGGTGAGTGGATTGCCTGAGCCCGCGGATTCGAGACCCGCCTGGGCAGCGAGACCTCATCTCTACAATAAATCAAAAAAATGAGCTGGGCGTGGTAGCGCGCGCCTGTAATTCCGGCTACTCGGAATGCTGAGGCGGAAGGATCGCTGGAGCCCAGCAGGTCGAGGCTGCGGTGGCCGGGAACGGCCGCTGCACTCCAGTCTGGGCGACAGAGTGAGACTCCAACTCAAAAACAAAAAAATAAAATAAAATTAAAATAAATAAATAAATAAATAAAAAGAAAATAAAAAAAATTTTTAAAGGAAAACAGTCCACCTATTGTCCTTTTGCACTGGATTGGGAGGAACAGGCCGGGGGGCTTGTCAGCAAGGGCTGGGATACGTGGGTGAGCCCCTCACTGCCTGTCCATGCCCCCCCTTTAGTTTCCCCACCTGTAGAGTAGGTTAGGTCCACTACTCATCATTACTTCAATTAAACAGCCACCGTCCACTTATCCACCCCTCTCCATGCACCTGACCCAGGGCAGGCAGCCAACATGTACCTGCCTGGGTATGGCTGCAGGAAAGGCCCCTGGGACCCTGTGGTCCTACTGCCCCAAACCCTGCCAGTGACAGCAGTCAGGGCCCTTCTGTGCAGGTGCCAGGGAGCTGAATTTGAACTGACCAGCAGATGAGGGAATACGTTTTGCTTGCTCTCCGGGACAGTTGGGGTGGCGCCTCAGTTGTGTGTGTGTCCCCCCCCGGCTCCATCCTGCCTCCACTGGGGCAGTCAGCAGTCCCAGCAGCACCCACTGGTTGTCCTCAGCTCAGGCTGGTCAGCACCCACTCTGGGCAAGAGCCCCGTGCTTTTATTGCTGGTCTGAGTCACGTGCCCCCTCTGTCCCTATGGGGTTGGGGATCAGGCTCCCCAAATGGCCTCCTCTGGACCCAGGCGCCCCGAGCCGTGGGCATCTGCCTCCCCTTCCTCCTCTGCACAGGGGATGCTCACCATGCAGTCATGCCGCACCTCTTGGTAAAACAGAACAGGCCAGGCCCGCCCTCTGGCTCCCCGTAACCCAGCAACCCCACATAGGAGGGGCTGGCTGGTTGACACCCCCGGCCCTCCTGCAGGACCTCGTGAAGCAAGTGCTGAGCGCCCTGCGAGCCATCGCGGGCAACGATGATGTGAAGGATGCCATTGTGCGTGCCGGCGGAACGGAGTCCATTGTGGCTGCCATGACCCAGCACCTGACCAGCCCCCAGGTACCCTCCTCAGGGCACAGGCCAGGTGTGGGTAGCGGCCCACTCAGTTTTAATGCCTGCTTGGAGCAATCACCTCGTTCAGGGCCAAGACAGGTGGGCAGGGCCTGGTGCTGGCTCTCAAATGCTCGCCCTGCGTGTGTGGCCCTGGGCGGCCTGGAGTTGTCACCAGCACCCGGCAAAGGTCTGAGCAAGACAGGTGCCCTCATCACCCCAAGAGCTTGGTGGATGTCTGCTGCGCTCTGCCATAGTGTCATCATGGATGAACTGGCAGAGGCCCACAGTGGGAGGTTATGGGGCCCCCACCAGGGGATGGCGGCCATGGTGGGATGCAGAGATTCCTGCTGGGTCTCACCCATGTTGGGATTGACCCCCACAGGTGTGTGAGCAGAGTTGTGCAGCCCTGTGTGTCCTGGCCTTGCGCAAACCTGACAACAGCCGGATCATCGTGGAGGGAGGCGGGGCCCTGGCAGCCCTGCGGGCCATGGAGGCGCACCCTCGGGAGGCTGGCGTGCAGGTGGGGAAGGTGGGGGACAGGCAGGCGGGGGTGGTCTCCCTGCCCCTGCCCCACCGTGATCATGCCTCACAGCTGCTTCTCTGTTCTCGTCTTCCATCCACCTGCCTTTCCTGCACTTACTCTTCCCCTTTCTTAACAGGCCCTTTGGGGGACTGGGGGAAGGACGGGGGACATGCAGAGGGGGCTCTGCCAGGGATTTTGGAAAGCTCCCTGTCCCTCCTGGTCTGCTGCTCTTAGTTCCAGGCACGGAACACTCCGTCCACATCTCGTTGGCTGGGTGCGCCCGTGGCCGGTTGCAGGCTCCTCCCCACAGCGTGTCCCAGGGCAGCACACCAGGCTGGGACCTCGGCATGCCTTTGCTCTACTGTCCCCACTCTGGATGCTGTCCCCTTGGCTGGCCGTCACCTAGGCCACTCCCAACCACCCTGGCCAGCAGCCCTTCACCCTCAAGGGCTTCTCACTGCTGTGCTGGTGGCGGGAGCCATACCGACACGCTCCGGGGCTGCATCCTGCACCCGCCACAGCAGACACAGGGCAGAAGGATCCATGAAGCGATGAATGGTGCGACTGGCAAATGGACCCCACGCACAACCACCCTCCTCCTGTGCCTCCCTGGCCCTTCCCCAGCCTCGGTCCTCAGGTCGCCACTGCCAACTGTGAGGCTGTCCCACATCCTACATTGGTCCTAGAGCTGCCCTGAGCCATTTCCCTGCCTGGGGAAGCGGTGTTAGCCCCGCCACCCAGGGCTGCTGTGAGAGCGAAGTGGAAGGACAGGCCTGGCCCACTGTGTGAAATAGGTGCCTGGGGAATGTTGGCCGAGGCACCATCGCCCCCATCTTGTTACAATGAGGAGCTGAGCACAGAGCAGACCCCACCCGAGGCCCCATCCGCCAGCTCATGGCTGCTGTCTCCTCCAGAAACAAGCCTGCATGCTGATCCGCAACCTGGTGGCCCGGAGCCAGGCCTTCTCAAAGCCCATCCTGGACCTGGGGGCCGAGGCGCTCATCACGCAGGCCCGAGCGACCCACCGTGACTGCGAGGACGTGGCCAAAGCCGCCCTGCGGGACCTGGGCTGCTGCGTCGAGCTCCGAGAGCTGTGGACAGGCCAGAAGGGTGACCTGGCACCGTGACCCCAGGCCCAGGTGGGCCATGACTCGGGTGAGTCATGTGACTCAGGAACAGAGAGACCCATGTCCTGCCACCTGCTCCCCCAGGCCTGTCCCCCACAGTGAGAGGTGTTTCCTGACAGGCCCTAGTAATGGCTGGGGGAGTGCTGACGGGGTGTCTGCAGGGCAGAGAGCATCCCCTGGGCCCCAGCCTTCCCTCGTCAGCTGGCAACATCGACATCACCGCTCTGCCCCTCCCCCATGCCTTCTCCACTCAGAAGGGGCAAAGGGCACATCCTGTCGCCCACTGCCCTTGGCAGCCACGTGGGCCGGTCTCAGCAGGGCCAGTGATCCCGCAGGCTTGGGACCCTGACACTTTCTCTTGCAAGTCCATGCAGGCCGCTGCTTCTCGTTTTTCTCATTGTAGAATGGGTCTCAGAGGTCTTGTCCCACAGCTTGTCTGTCTCCAAGTCCTGTGCCCACCGTGGTTCCTGGTAATAAAAGACCATCAGATGAATATCAGAGGGGTCTCGACATAGCTCAGCTGGCACGGGGACTGCAGCCAGTGGCCTCAGAGGATGGGAGGTTCAGATGTGGGGAGACCACAGGGTCGCTGAGGAGAGCAGAGGGCTTGGGAACAGCCTGGGGTCACCATCAGGATTGGGTACACGTGGGTAGACTGAGAGCCCAGCATGCAACCCCTCTCAGCTCTGTGACCCTGAGCAAGTGGGTTAACCTCTCTGAGCCCCTAGTGAATCCTCCTACATGAAGAGTGTGGCAGTGATCTGTCCCCTGTGAGGTGTTAGGGCACGTGGGGGTCCTGGTTATCTTAGCTCTGACCACAGGCTGGATGGCTTGGGCAGCCCACCTCCTCTCTCTGAGCCTCAGTTTCCCTATCTGTAGGGTGGGCATCATCATTGCTGCCCCGATGCCCTCCCGACCCTCGCGCATTCTGGAGATATGCTGTGGCACTGCAGACCCCAGCTTCCACTGTGAAGTCACTCTTACCAGTCACTGGGTAGCTTATATATCCATGTGGCCCAATTGGGGGTCAAAGCAGCCTCAGGACCCCTGGTAGGTGCCTGAACCTGCTTGTCCATGCCTCGGAGGCCTCTCCTCTCTTGGCCCTCCTGCCCTGCTGGTCATGCTCCTCCCCAAGCCTCAGGAGGGCCTGAGCTCAGTCCTTGACCTCAGCCGAAGTCCTTTCCCAGAAGGCCCTTGGGTTCTATGGAATTGGGCTGATGCAGATAACTGGGGGGCATCACCCTGGCTTTACCTCCCTGGAATGGCTCCATCTGCCCGCCCCAGCAGGGAGGGGCCCTGCCACCTCAGCAGGGCTGCATGAGCCTCTGACCCAGTCAGCCCTGCCCTGCCCTGCCCTGCCCTGCCCTCTCGACTGGGGACTCTCTAGAGTGTGGGAGAAAGAAGGCACGTCTGCCTCAGACCGCCCTGAGTTGGCTTCTGGGTCCGCCATGTGTGTGACCTTGGGCAGGCCTGTGACCTGGGGAAGTCCTCAGGCATTTGTCTGTCTGTCATATGGAGGGCGGTTGCTACTGAACTGTTTTTCTTTTCTTTCTTTATCTTTTTTGTTATCACCCAGGCTGGAGTCCAGTGGCATGATCACAGCTCACTGCAGCCTTGACCTCCTGGGCTCAAGCAGTCCTCCCACCTCAGCCTCCCAAGTAACTGGGACTACAGGCATATATCACCACGCCCAGATAATTTATTTTTATTTTTTGTAGAGACGTGTTATGCTATGTTACCCAGGCTGGTCTCAAACTCCCAGCCTCAAGTGATCCTTCTGCCTCGGCCTCTCAAAGTGCTGGGATTACAGTTGTGATCCCCTGCACCTGGGCCTTGGACTGTTTCCAGGGAAGCCTCTGTCTTTCCTGCCCCAGCCTTGCTCTCCATCTGCCCATGGCTCCCTGCTGCCTCCATATAAGACCGAACCCCATTTCATGCCCCACGGACCTGGCATGGCCCTTGCCCTGCCCACCTCCCAGACTCCTCTTCCCCACTGCCCCGAACTCGTTGTTCCAGCCGCACGGGCCTCCCCGCTTTAGGGCCTTTGCACAGCTGTGTCCCCTGCCGGAAGCACCCATCTCGCAGTGCTCCCCCATGGCTGGCTCCTCCCAGCACCAGGTTTCAGCTCACATGTTGCCTCCTCGGACGGCCCCCATCATGTCACCTGGTGTGCTGAGCCTTCGACCCCTGACCCTACTGGAGGTCACCTTGTTGGTGGGCACTCTTGTTGGTCTGCCATCTGCTAGCTCCCTGCGGGCAGGCTCCGGTCTGCCTGCTGGGCCCCAGCTTCCTGTAAATGTTTTTGAACAATGCGCACCTGAACAAACAGACAAGCTGGCCAGGCTCTGCCAGGCAGCCCCCGCGCCCTCCCAGGCTCCCAGCCAGCTGCTGGCTTCTTCAGGAAGGGGCGGTGCTGCCGTATCAGGTCTTCCCACCTTAGCCTAAGGAAACGGGTGTCTTCAGTGGGTGCAGCTCAACATGTTGGGACAGCCCTGGGCTGGATAGGGGCCCATGCCTGGCCAAAGCCCCCACATTTCACTGGGGTTGGCCTGGAGTTTCATCCCCGCCTGGCCACCTTGGGCCTGTTGGCCTCCTCATCTGAACACAGGCTGGGTCTGTCACTGGGCAGAGCCACAGCCCTCAGCGAGGCCCAGCTCAGAGGTGCCCAGCACACAGTGCCCCCTCCTCTGAGGATCACCTTCTCTGAGGAGCGCTTGCTATCTTTGCTGAAGACACTGAGGTGTGGGCTGAGGGGGAAACTGTAAGGATGGTGCAAGCATGTCCAGCCATGCCTCTGCTGCTGAGCGCTCTTGGTTAAGGGACCTGACCTCTCTGAGCCTCAGGGGGGTGAATGAGACCACCTTGATCGGCCCCAGTCAGGCTTGGCTTTGTCACTGTTGTGTTCAGGATGTCTTCCTCCAGCCAGGGATGGGCACGGGCTCCCGGGAAGGAACACAGTTGCCCTTCCATTGTGAACACGCATCTCAAGAGGCTGGGCTAGGAGCCACATGTGCCAGATGGGAAACAGACTTGCCCATATTCAGGAACTGCAGTGGGGTGAGACCCTTCCAGGCCTGCCTTCATGCCTCTCCTTTTGCCAATGCTGTGAACCTGATCTTGGGTAAACAGCTTCCTGGCCCCAGGTGATTAGGCTCTGACACTGCGCTCAGGCCTGGCTTGCAGCCTTCATGTCAGATGATTCCTGGGATCCTTGAGAGCAAACTGGAGGGCAGAGAGAAAGCATCCTGCCCAGGGCCAGCAAGGCTAGTTGCAGTGCCCATGGCAGGAGTGTTGGCAGCTGTTGCCAAGGTACATTGCCTGCCGTTGCTGGAAGGCAGTAGAAAGGCTGGCTGGCGCCTGTCTGCTGAAAACAAGCAGGAGCCAGGGTCCCACTAGTGCCTGTGGCACCACTGGGAGAGGCAGCCCAGTGCTGGGCTGCTGCCCGAACCTTGCCTCAGTTGGCAGTGTTCCGGGGGCACCGTGGGACCTTCCAGGAGCTCTATCACCACCCTCACAGGGCCTGGCATGTGGTACTGGAAGTAGGGGCTCCTCTGGCCTAGATATCTCCTCTTGGCATGCAGCCCACACCCATAGTTGTCTGTGTCTGAGAAGCATTCTTTACAGAAAAGGAAATGGGCCCAAAGAAGAACAGTGTCCTCATTGCCAGCATCCCACGAGTGCTCACTGTGAACTGAGCCCTTGGAAGTGTTTGGCTTCCATTTCATCAAATGCCCTGGGAGACAGCTGGGAAACCAAGGCAGGGACTTTGAGTCACTTGCTGAAGGTCCTGCGGTCAGTAAGTCAGAAGGAACAGGCATTTGAACCCAGCCCCAGGCCTCTGACCAAGGAGCATGCTCTGTGAGAGGCGGCTTTCTCACTTGCCAAGTGGCACCATACTGCCACCAGGAAGCAAGGTCATGGGAGAGTGCTAGGGAAAGGCCCGGTCCAGCACAGACCTGTCATCTGATCGGTGTGTGGCAGACCTCAGCTTCTCTTCTGGAGAGCAGGGTAGAGGGCAGGTCTTGTAAGTTGCAAGGAAGCAAGCCACAGGGGGGAGGCAGGGGCAATGAGGTCCAGGTGGCGATATGTATCATGGGAATATCAGGAGTCTGATGGTGGCCTTGGGTTAGTGACTTCCAAGGTCACATCCTCCCCCATTAGAAACGCTGTGTGTATCAAGCACTCGGCATGGGCTTGCACAGCCCGGAAATGTGAGCCTTTGTTAAGGTCTGTCTCAGCTTTGCTCCCGCCCCGGGTTCCCAGGCTCTGAACTTGATCTCCACCAACCCTAGCCTGCACCTAGTGGAAATAAGAGCTGGTATCTGGGAACATTTGTAATCCTCTCTGTCCTGAAGATTAAGGATAAGAGAACAGGGTGGGCTCAGGGGAGGTGCCTGTGACAGCCATGCCCAGGTCAGCAGGCGTGTCCCTCAACTGCTAGCATCTGTCTGCACAGCAGCCCTCATGAGCCGCACTTCACAGTGGAGCTAAGGCTCACAGGCTGGATGTGACCTGCTGAAGGTCAAATGCTTTCAGCAGAAGATTAAAGTGAGGGTAGGGATAGCAAGTCTCCCAGGTCAGCAGCCCCAGAGAGGAAAGCATCAGATGCAGGAATCATTTTGTCCCTTTTTCCAATTGAGGAAGCTGGGGCTCACAAGCACTTTGCCCAAGGTTGTGCAGTGGGCCAGTGACTGGACAGAAATTCAAACCCAGGTCATCCAGGCCTCTGGTGGCTGTTCTGACACTCCCTATCCAAAAAGCAGGCTGCTCTAACTTCATTCTCTGATTTATCAACTGAAGTGCTGTGTAAACTTGGGCAAGGAGCTTGGCCTCTCTGTGCTCTGGTTTCTGTAAATGCAGGCCAATGATTGCTTTGATCTCATGGAATTGTGGTTCGGATTCAGTTAATTCACAAAACATTTAGCAGGGAGGAGGTCCAACAGGGATGTCACTGGAGCCCATGAAGGGAAAGCTTGGACTCAGAAGTCAGACACTTCCAGAAAGTCACACAGCACTTCTTATTTTCACGTCTTCATACCAGCCCAAGACGCAGAGGACAGCTCTGAGAGTGACCTCCAGCCAGCCTCTCCTCTCCGAGTCGTTTGCAGGGGATTAGTGGGGAGTAAGGGGATGAATTATCAGGAGTCCTTCAGCCATGATGGTCCAAGTTCACAGCCGCTTCTGCGGCGGTGGCCAGAGGGCAAACTACATTAGAGCCTCAGGGGACCCTGCACCAGGCTTCCGAGGCCACCTCCGGCCTCCGCGGTCCCGGCCAAACTTCACCTTGCACGTTCCAACCCTCCCTAGGGGCGCCCCGCCCACGGCCGCTGCGACTGGCTTGGGGCCTGCCAGTCTTCGGCCTCACAGCCAATCCCCGTCTCCCTCCAGGCTACGCCCTCTGTCCCTCTCACTTCTGCCCTGCCAGTCGCGCCAACTTGCTCGTAGCCCCGCCTTTGGCCCCCAACGATTGGCCGGTAGGTCTGCCCGTTTTGTGCCAGGGCTCCAGTCCTCGCCTGCCGCCAGGTCCTAGCCTCCCAGCACCTAGTGCCCTGCGGGACCACCCGAGAGGCCGAAGGCCTCTCCCAGTAGCCCCTCCTTTATCTTCAGCTATTGGCTTCAGGAGCTGCCCGTCCGCTTTGTGCTTGCCAATCACTATTGTCTCCGTCGCTGATTGGTCATAAAGTAGCCAATCGGAGCATGGCGTAGACCCCGCCCGTGGCGCGCCCTGGGGGTGCGCGAGGCGGGGCCGCGGCGGCTGGAGGTGGCAACGGCTGCGGCGGCGGCGAC
>NW_007259508.1:387145-396806 GCF_000164805.1 Carlito syrichta
GTGGCTCCTCACTCAAGGCCCCTCACTCACACCTGGGCCTGTTCCAGTCCCCTCACTGACCTTCCTCTTGTCCAGGTTTCTTGCCCCCTCCCCCTTCAGCAACCTGAGTCGATGCCCTCAGGTACCTCCCTCCTGCCGCCTGCCCTGTGTCCCTGGCAGCCCCACACTCTTTCGCCCTCCCACCTTGTGCTTTCTGACTGTGCACCTGTACTTGTGTCCCTTTGTAGTAGTCCTCCCAAGTCCCCCAGGTCCTCCAGTGTTCACCCAAGCCTTGATATTTCAGGATCACTACACCCTCTCCTCCCCAAACAAAAGCCCACTCAACAAAAGCACTTGTTAATTTCTTTCTCTTTCTCCTTTTTTAATTTGAATTAGAGTTTCTGTTGCCTCGGCTGGAGGACAGCCGCACTCACGGCTACCATAGCCTCCGTCTGCATAGCCTCCGTCTGCTGGGCTCAGGCAATCCTTCCACTTCGGCCTTCCAAGTGACTGGAATGACAGGCGCTTGCCACCACACCTGGTTAATTTTTCTTGATTTATTGTAGGGACGAGGTCTTGCTGACTTGCCCAGGCCGGTCTCAAACCTCTGGACTCAGGCAATCCTCTTGTCTTGGATCTCCCAAAGTGCTGGGATGACAGGCCTGAGCCACCGTACCTGGCTTATGTGTTAATTTCTAACAGTGCTTAACAGTCTATAAAGTGATTTCCAGAACTTAGAATGAGGCTATCACTGACAAAATTGGAATTATCGCCATTTTACCAGCAACAGACCTAACTTGACTGCTACAGGCAGAGCCCCCTCCTTCCTGGGCACTGTTGACCCTCTTCTGTGGACCTCCCCCATATCCCCACAATCTGTTGTGATTCTCTCTGAAGGACTGGCAGGGGAGGGAAACTACACGCCACCTCCAGGCTTTTCTCAGGAGTCGTGACTTTGACTGGGTCTGGAAAGGCTTCGCTGGAGGGAGACGGCCCCTTTGCCAAGCATGTGTCTCAGAGCTCTGGGTTGGAGTGGGGGTGGAAGTGCCGCTGGAGGAGGGGGAATCAACATCTGGGGTGCCTCTAGCCAAGGTGTCTGGGAGAGAGTTGCCAGAGCCCTGGCTCAGAGCTTTTGCAGACCGGAGGGCCTCTCTGACCCTCCCTGGGTCCTTGAAGCCACTAAACAGAGTAAGGGAACACTCTTCAGAGAGAGGCGAGGTAGTGTTTCAGCTGCTTAAAGCTAACCTGCAAAACCAGAGCCTGGCATGGTGCTAGGAATAATGATTCCTCTGGAACTTTTCAAGTTCCCTTGAGCCTGATTTGCAACTGTGCAGTATAGAAGGAGGCTGGTGGCTTTGTTGTTGAAAAGCAATAACGTGCCATTTCCTGTAAGGGTTGCATAGTGCCTCTTACCAACCCCCATCTCTCCCTGCAAAGATGGTGCCAAAATGTTCCGGAGGGTCATGTCACCTTCAGCTTCTCCTGTGGAAACTGAAGCCATTGAGGTTTTCCGTGCAACTTCAAAAGGGGTCATTTAAGACATGTGGGTGGGTATGCCTATATATATGTATATGCATGTAGGTGTGTGTTGTACACATATGCACATGTTATATATATTTTTTATATAGACATATATTGTGTGTATATATAGGTAATATATGTAAACTTTGACAAAGTAATTGATGTATATAGTAAAAAAAAAAGATATAAAACAGCATATAGTAAAAACCAGGCAGGTGTCTCCCCCAACCTGTACCCCATCCTCTTCAGATGCACCCACTGTTGATAATTTCTTGTTTCCTTCCTTCTTTTCTTCCAGAGGCCTGCTTATTTTACTTTTAAAAAGAGAGCTAGGCTGGGCATGGTGGCTCAAGCCCATAATCCCAGCACTTTGGGAGACCAAGGCAAGAGGATTGCCTGAATCCAGGGGTTCAGGACCAGCCTGGGCAACTTGACGAGACCTCGTCTCTACAGTAACTTTAAAAAAATTAGCCAGACATGGTGGCGCGCATCTGTGATTCCAGCCACTTGGAAGGCTGAGGTGGAAGGATCACCTGAGTCCAGCAGGTCAAAGCTGTGGTGGCCATAAGTGTGTCACTGCACTTCAGCCTGGGCAACAGAGTGAGACTCCAACTCAAAAAAAAAGTAAAAAAAAAAGAATAAATAAAAATAAGACTGCTGACTGGATAGATTCACACATCACCAAGTAACATAATGAACATGTTCAGACTCCAGCCATGCACATACATTCTAAACCTGTCTTTTTTTTAGATTAGAAAATATAGTTTATTTAAAGTAGAGAGAGAAAGACTTATTTAAAGTAAATTAGTGAGAGAGAGAGAGAGAGAGAGAGAGAGAGAGAGAGAGAGAGAGAGAGAGAAGATTCACCTCCCCAAGGTGGAGGAGGAGCCCAAAGCCAGGAAACATAGCAATGGGCCTATTTGCTCAAAGAGCACATGGCCACACCAGAGTCTAGCAAGGCAATGGCCTAAATCTCTCTGTCCTGCCGGGCATGGTGACTCGTAACCGTAGCCCAGCTCCTTGGGAGGCTGAGGTGGGAGGATTGCTTGAGCCCTGGAGTTCGAGGCTGCAGTGAGCTGTGATCATACCACTATGCTCCAGCCTGGGTGACAGAGTGAAACCTTATCCATGGGGACACAAGAGGTCCTTTGGAACATTGCTTCTGTGTTTCCTACCTCTCTCTTAGGTGTTCTGGCTTGTGTGTTAGGGATTGAACATTAGACTCTGGTTTCTCTTCCCCAGTTAAAGTTCAAGAAGTATTTTAGTCCCTCTTCTGTGAATCTTGTCCTAGTGGCAGGTGGGGGTTCTGAGATCTTGGTCCGAGGTACTTTGACAACAGCAATTGACTGGAAGAACTACTTAGCTGTTGCTAATATTTTCTTTTTTCCCACTTGGTTCTAGGAAAAGAAAGATGAGGGTATCATAAGAGATTGAGACAAATCAGATGTTAAATCTGCCTGAAAAACTGTTCTGAGAGTCTCTCCAGTTGCCGGAGATTTGTCACCACTGGTGCCAGATGGAGGGTGTTGTCATACTGAAGTCAGGCCTCTGCCCACGTGTCATGCAGTTTTTCATCTGTCTCTTCTATTTTGGCAGTTAGACATTAGAAGAGGATTATTGAGATGATCAGAACTATTTCTTTATTTGGGTTTCATAAGCCTGGTATTTTAAAAATGCATTGCATTTAAAATTTTAAGTATGAAATATTTTTTCATCAAAAGTATATCAATTGATTGGGGGCTGTGGCTCATACCTATAATCCCAGCTACTCAGAGACTGAGGCAGGAGGATTACTTGAGTCCAGGAGTTCGAGGCTGCAGTGAGCTATGTTCATACCACTATGCTCCAGCCTGGGTGGCAGAGTGAGACCCTGTCTGGAAAAAAAAAGGACATCATGTGCACATGAAAAGAAAGAAGATATAAAGATAATAAAACTAATACCACTCAGGAAGTAGAACATTGTCCACTCGAGGTTCCCATCTGGTCACTGTGCTATTTTTATTTTATTTTTCTTATTTTTACTTTTTCGAATTGCTGGGCTCAGGTGATCCTCCCACCTCAGCCTTCCAAGTAGCTGGAACTACAGGTGTGTACCACCATGCCCGGCTAATTTTTTGACTTCTTGTAGAGACTAGGTCTCACCATGTTGCTCAGGCTGGTCTCGAACCCTTGGACTCAGGCAGTCCTCTTACCTCGGCCTCCCAAAGTGCTGGGATTATAGGTGTGGGCACCATGCCTGACCAGCTGTGCTATTTTAATTAATTTGTTAATTTGTTTATTTATTTATTTAGAGCTGGAGTCTCACCCTGTCGCCCAGGCTGAAGTGCAGAGGCACCCTCACAGCTATCATAGCCTCAACCTGCAGGGCTCAGGTGATCCTTCCACCTCAGTCTTCCAAGTAGCTGGAATTACAGGCATGGTCCACTACACCTGGCTATGCTGTGCTATTTTAAAAACACACTTGTCAACATTTGTTTTCTTCACTAAGCACCTTTTGCTGCATCTGTCTTGGGCTGAGGGTGTGGCTTTTAGGGGATCAACAAAATTCTTCAGAAGCCAGATTTTTTTTTTTTGAGTCAGAGTTTCACTCTGTTGCCCAGGCTGGAGTGTACTGGCCATGGCCCTGCAGTCTTGACCTGCTGGCCTCAGGTGATCCTTCTGACTCAGGCTTCCAAGTAGCTGAACTACAGACATGTGCCACCACATCTGGCTAATTTTTTGATTCATTGTAGAGATGAGGTCTTGTCAAGTTGCCCAGGCTGGTCTTGAAATCCTGGGCTCAGGCAATTCTCTTGCTTCCACCTCCCAAAGTGCTGGGATTACAGGCGTGAGCCACCATACCCAGCCCAGAAGCCAGATTTTCTGCTGAGCACTGCTAGTAGAGCTGCCCACAAGGTCCCGAGAGAAGAATGATGGTTTCAGAGCCAAGGGCAAGCCAAGGGACAGGTCAGTCCTTGCAGGCCCGGTCTCAAATTCCTGCTGTGTTCCTTTCCAGTGGCTGCCATGACAATTACCACTAACTGGGTGACTTTAGATGACAAACATGTATCCTGTCCTAGCTATGGAGATCTGAGGTCCCAAATCAAGGTGTCAGCAGGGCTGGTTCCTTTTGGGGGCTCTGAGGGAGAATCCATCCCAGCCTCTCTCCTGCTTCTGGTGGTTGCTGGTGGTCCTTGGTGTCCCCTGGCTTGTGGCTGCATCACTTCCATCACCTTTATAGTTGCATGTCTGTGTCTCCCTGTTGTATGTCTGTATATCTCTCTGTGTCCTCTCTCTCTTTCTCTTTCTTTTTACAGCTGGGATCTTGCTCTGTTTCCCAGGCTGGCATACAGTGGTGCGATCATAGTTCACTACAGCCCTGAACTCCTGGGCTCAAGTGGTCCTCCTGACTCAGCCTCCTGAGCCTGAGTAGCTAGAACCACAGGTGCATCACCACGTCCAGATAATTTTGTCTGTATTTTTTATAGAGATGGGGTGGGATCTCACTATGTTGCCCAGGCTGGTCTCAAACTCCTGGGCTCAAGTTATCCTCCCCACCAGCCTCCCAAGTAGCTGGAACAGCAGGTGCATAGCACTATGCCAGGCTCTTGCCTTTTTTTTTTTTTTTCCTCCTGAATTAGGATCTCATTCTGTTGCCCAGGCTGGAGTGCAGTGGCACGATCATGGCTTGCTACCGCCTCAACCCCCTGGGCTCAGGCAATCCTTACACCTCAGCCTCCTGAGTAACTGGGAATACAGGCACCACCACCATGCCCAGCTAATTTTTTTTTTTTTTCTAGAGACAAGGTTTTGCTATGTTGCCTAGACTGGTCTCAAACTCCTAGGCTCAAGCAATTTTCCTGCCTCAGCCTCCCAAAGTGCTGGGATTACAAGTGCGTGAGCCACTGCACCTGGTCTGGCTCTTGACTTCTTATAAGGACACTAGTCTTTGGGTTTAGTCTAAATCTCAGGATAAGCCCATCTCAAGATGCTTAACTAATTGCATCTGCAAAGGTCCTATTTCCAAGTAAGGCCACCTTCTGAGGTTTGAGTGGACATGTATTTGGGGGCACATTCAGACCCTCCACTTGCTAAGCCAGTGTCGCCAACAAGGTGTCATTCAGTGAAGTGCTAGTCCAGGTATCTCTGTGGTTTCAAGAAGAGGGGCTGGTGGAATCAGAGCACATTTCTCAGCTCTTCAGGTGTTTGGTTATAGATGGCTCCGGGCAGGCACCTTCACCTGCCTCCCCAACAGAAAATGAGAGTATCTGGTCAGATCTAGCAAAGACCTGGACTAGTGAACGTGTGCCCCCTAGTTTTGTTTTCCGCTGCTCCTTGGCAAGTGTGTTGGTCCTGAGATTATCCTGTTTATACCTGGGCGCAGAAGGGTAGGGGATGCAGATACACATCAGATCGCCACCAAGTGATTGGGATATTGTGTTGGTCAGTCCTGAGAAGAGGCTGGGGTACTGCGATCTAATTCGAGGAGCCGGGGAAGACTGGGAGAGATCTGAAGCCAACAAGGTGTTAACAGACAGCAGGGCATGGTGAGCAGAGGGCACGCTGTGGGACCCAAGAGAAATCTGTGGGACCAGGCACAAGGGGCCTGAGGGGTTCAAGGGATGTGGTCCACAGTGCTGGTGAAAGGAGAAGGCGGTCTGGGCAACATAGTGAGACCTCATCTCTACAAAAAATTTTTTTAAATTAGCCAGTCATGGTGGCTCGTGCTTATAGTCCCAGCTGCTCAGGAGGCTGAGGCAGGAGGATCACCTGAGCCTGGGAGGTCGAGGCTACAGAGAGCCATGATCATGCTACTGCCCCCCAGCCTGGGCAACAGAGTGAGACCCTGACTCCAAAAAAAAACGGAAAGGAGCTCCCACTGTGGTGGTTGGGCAAGGCCCGGGCAGTGGACCTGAGCTCAGAGCCTCTGACATGGACTCACCTCACCAGCACCTGCGAGGCTTCCATGGGGACAGATCCCAGCCAGGACAGAGCTCCTGACAGGTGTCAGAGCTGTTCCTCCATTCCGGCTGCATGCTTTTCCTTGGTTGAGTCGAAAAGGTGAATACGTACATTTCAGTCAAGCTGAATGTCAGCCATGCTGGCCCCTGTTGTGTTTTGTTGGTGTAAAGAGCCTTGTCCTTGTAGTGTCTAAAGGGCAGATCCCCATCCCCACTGTCTGCCACTTTTGACTTAGTGAGTCCATGGAGGGCTGAGTCCTGTGCAAACACCCTGGAGGCTTGAGGGCAGGTGGTCCGAGGAGCACCTGGCGGAGTGGCTCAGCATCGGGGGGACAGGCGAGACCTTGGTCTGCTCCGGCTGTGACCACGTCCCTTTTCCTGTGTAGTGTTGTCTCCTCACAGGGCTGCTGTTCGAGGGGGAAGGGACAATGTGGCAAGCTCCACTTCTAGCACGATTGGGGGGCAACGCCCACTGCCACCCAGGCCCTAGCAGCATGACCATCTGGTGCCAAGAAGGCGGGGCAGCCTTGGCTGGGAGGGGCTGTGTTAGAACCATGCCTTGAGGAATGGGGGTGTGTGAGATAGAAAGTGTCCCCGGGCAGAGGATGGAGGCTGTGAGGCAGAACAGACATGTATGTGGGGCTTTGGGCAGCCCCATTTTCCCAGAGCACATGGGTCAGAGCCAGTGACAGTGAGCCTTGAATATCAGAGTTAAAGGCGCACAGTGCCTTGTGCTGAATGGCAGTGACAGCTTGGTGGCATGCTTGGTGGGCAAGAGATGCTTTTCCAGGGTCACTCTTGGATGAGCAGTGGAACCATGGGGTCCAAGTTCTGTTTCACACTTGGGGTGGGTCAGCCTGGAGTGGGTGGGACAGGGAATGCAGACTGAATGAGGGTAGTCGCGTGGTGAGAGGGGCAACCGGGGAAGGGGTGCGGAAACATCTCCGGCATGCTTATCAGGGCCAGGCGCTCTTAACCAGGTTTCGTCCCAACCTGTCTGACTCCTTTTTGGGAAACAATACTTACCAACACCCACTGCCCACTTGAGGGGCGCCAGTCTAGAAAGACGGTGACATATGTGGAAATCAAGGCACAGGGAGGCTCAGTGACACATCCAGGGTCACATGCAGGATCCCATCTTCCTATAGCATCACTGGGGGTGGCAGGGAGGCTGTGCATGTTTCCACTTGGGAATGAAGTGGAGACTGGTTGAAGAGGTGATTCTTGCCACCTTGGAAGGACACCTGAAGAGCAGGCAAGCGGGATGGTGGACGGAAAAGCACCTGTCTGCAGGTGTTATTCCTCTGGCTTCTTACTAGACATGGACACTGAGCGTGACTCAGGCCTGTAGCTCACAGGTACCCTCAGCCTAGTGGGGGAGGCAAGTGGAAAGAGGCCCCTCAAGTGCAGCAGAGAGCCACCAAGTGTTCAATGCAGAGCAGAGCAGCTAACTTTGGGGGAGGTGAGGCTGGTCATTTGACATGGGTTTTGAGAATCCACGGTTTTCCAGCATGGGGGAATGCAGCTAAAGCATAACTTGGCATGTCCAGGGAATTAATTCCCTCACCCAGTAAATAATTGTTGGTGGCCAACCAGGTGCTGAGTACCGTGCTGGGCCCCCTGTGGTGAGAACACAGGGCTTTGGGGTGAGGATCAGTAACTGAGGTGCGCCTCTCTGTGGAGGAATGTGAGTAGCGCCGAGTGCCTCCGTTTGTTTTAGGTCACATCCAGGGAACTTTGGTGACAGGTGTGGGCAGCACTGTCTGCCAGGACAGGGGATGGCGATGGGCCGTAGGATTTTCCAAGTCTTTCAGGATGTGGATGTCAGTGTGTTTATCCATAGAGACCGCAGCAAAGGCTGCAATGACCGAAGTTTTTCTGAAAGGCATACACAGCAGGAGTGCATGCAGTGGAAGAGGCTCTGCGCAGCAGCCAGTGGGTCAGGGCTAGCAGGGAATGGCCATTACATAAGATGTGCCAGATCCAGAGTTAGAAGTTAATGTCTATTAACTGGAAAAGAAAACAGCCTTTATCAGCTGCAGATAGGATGTTAATTGACTTCCGTTTACCTAGAGATTACAGGATCCATTTCATGGCTGTATATAAACTCCATCCACCAAGAAACCACCCCCCAGTTTGAGCAAACATTTCCCGAGTCCCATGGGTGGAGCTGGCAGCTGCTCCATGACCCCCACCCTGCACCACCTCAAGGGCTGGTCTTGTCTCCTAGCTGGCCAGGTGGCCCCAGAGGGAGTTGTACACATGTGCGGATGAGTGCATGGGTGTGTGCACGCATGTATGCATGCTTACATATAATAATAGCCGGAGCACGTGGGGCTTCTAGGATGCTTGGTGAACACCCTGATCCTTGTCCCACCCTCTCCCGAGAGACAGTCAGCTGCTTGGAGTCAGCATTCCCACTGCTCTGGAAGTATGTGTGGTTTTCCTGGGTTTTTTTTTTTTTTTTTTTTTGAGACAGTGTCTCACTCTGTTACCCAGACTGGAGAGCAGTGGCGCAATTGTAGTTCACTGCAGCCTCAACCTCCTGGGTTCAAGTGATCTTTCCACCTTAGCCTCCTAAGTAGCTGGGACTTATAGGCATCACCACACCTGGCTGACTTTTTTTTTCTAAGATGTGGGGTACAATTCAGGATTAGGTATACAGGTGGTCATCATACAGGTAAAGTTTGGGCCTCCCTTTGGTCCCTACTGCGCCTTATTTGAGATCAGGCACCCTTATTGATGTTGTATCCCATCCCCGCAACCCCCCTCCCCCACGCAGTGTGCTGCTACTGCTGATCTCTTTCTTATAAGTATTATGGTAAATGTTCAGGGTATGCTTTTTTTTTTTGAGTTGGAGTCTCACTCTGTTGCCCAGGCTGGAGTGCAGTGGCACACTCATGGCCACCCCCAGCATCGACCTGCTGGGCTTAGGTGATCCTTCTAAGTTTAAGTAGCTGGAACTACAGGCACATGCCACCATGCCTGGCTAATTTTTAAAAATTTATTGTAGAGATGAGGTCTCACCAAGTTGCCCAGGCTGTTCTTTTTTTTTTTGAATCAGAGACTCACTGTGTTGCCTAGGCTGCAGTGCAGTGGTACAATTGCAGCCACCGTAGCGTCGACCTGCTGGGCTCAGGTGATCCTTCCACCTCAACCCTCCGAGTAGCTAGAACAGGCATGCAACACCATGTCTGGCTTTTTTTTTTTTTTTTAGTTGG
>NW_007259508.1:397558-411164 GCF_000164805.1 Carlito syrichta
TTTTTTTTTTTTTTTTTTTGTAGAGACCAGGTCTTGCTATGTTGTCTAAGCTGGTCTCAAACTCCTGGCATCAACTAATCCTCTTGCCTTGGCCTCCCAAAGTGCTGGGATTACAGGCATGAGCCACTGCACCTGACCCTGAGTGATTTTTGTATGTGTGTGTGTGTGTGTGTGAGTTGGGTTCTCATTCTGTTGCCCAGGCTGGAGTGCAGTGGCACACTCATAGCTCACTGCAGCCTAAACTTTCTGGGGCTCAGGAGATCCTTCCACCTCAGATTCCCAAGTAGCTGGGACTACAGGCAGGCAACACCACACCTACCTAATTTTTAAATTTTTTGTAGAGACAAGGTCTCACTATGTTGCCCAGGCTGGTCTCAAACTCCTGGACTCAAGCCACTGTACCTGGCCCCTACATTTTATTTTATTTTTTTTAAGAGATGGAGTCTTGCTATGTTGCCCGACTAGTCTTGAACTCCTGGCCTCAAGTGATCCTCCTGCCTTGGCCTCCTGG
Organism: Carlito syrichta; assembly: GCF_000164805.1. Taxonomy (NCBI): domain Eukaryota; kingdom Metazoa; phylum Chordata; class Mammalia; order Primates; family Tarsiidae; genus Carlito; species Carlito syrichta. Next base: position 398,070 of record NW_007259508.1, read on the forward strand.
GTAGCTGGGATTACAGGCACAGGCCACTATGCCCAGTTCATGATATTAGGTGTTATAAATCCTGTAAGGCCTAGGGTATCACCTTCTCCCAGACACCATTCCCACTGGCTTTTCCCAGGCTCACAGGAGCCAGCAGGCCAGGGCCACCGTCTTCAAAGTTCAAAGCTGGATGTTCTCTGGCCCCCAGATGCCAGCCTGTGGTCCCTCAGATGCCGGCCTGAGGGACTGATTAAGCAGGGTCCCCACCTTGACAGTTCCCACCTCGACCGTCCCCAGTCTTACTTCCATCCCTCTCCCTTGAGGCCATCACCAAGAGCCACACGTGGCTCTCCTCTTCCAGGCTCACTCCTGGGACAGAGCCTCTCTGGGCACTGGACTCAGCCCCCAGGGCTCCTGAACCACTGAGTCTTGGCCTGAAGCGAGGCCGTCCTCTTGGCTCTGAGGTTCCTGTTCTGGTGGCTTTGCCAGCTGCCCTCTAAGCCAGGCCAGACTCTTGCCCTCTGCCTCCCACAAACTGGCTGTTCCTTTGGGTTAAGCAAAGTCTTGATTAAGAGTCACATGGGTCAGGCGAATTGGTGTGCACCTGTAATCCCAGCACTTTGGGAGGCTGAGGCAGGAACTTGAGCCCAGGAGCTGGAGGTGAGCTGTGGCCGCACCCTGCACTCCAGCCTGGATGACAAAGCAGGGGCTTCTCTCTAAAAGAGAAGCAGAGGCATGTGGCTCTCCGGGTGTCTCTCAGGGTGAAATGATGTTGGTTGCCACTGGACTTGGGCTGTGGCGTTGGAGTCCTACGCTGTGGGTGGCCTCTGCCCTTGGACTTGGCCCAGCTTCCCCAGGAGCCAGCGCTTCACAATGAGGGACAGAGGAGCGACTGTGGTACCCATATCACTGGGTTTGGTACTTATCACTTGTCTACAGCCCAGCTGCTTGCCATGGCCTAGGCAAGCACCTAACTACCTCAGTTTCCCCAGTTGCACAGCAGAGTGGAGGCTCCTCAGCTGAGGCTGGTGGAATAGCGAACACGGGATATACAAATAGCCACTGCCGTGTTCTCAAGACAGTGCATGTGTCCTGCTGCACACTCCCTCCCCAGGCAGGTGGGCCAGCTAGGTGGAGGAAGGCCTTTGCCTGAGACCCACAGGGCTTGGCCCAGAGTCCCCCACCCCCAGGAGAGAGAACCAGCCAGGGCCAGGGGCACCCTGCTGAAAAGGGCAGTGGTCTCTCCATAAACCAGGCAGGATGAATTTGTTCCACGGGGCAGGTCACGCCCTGCCCTGACCCTCTGTACCAGGCCCTTGGGTATAGCCATGCTGGCTCTGTGTGCCATCACTCTATATAGCCCCTCGGGCCAGCAGCGTTCCGGAGAAGCTGTCTGGACCGAGATGTGTCAGGTCACCCAGGCAGTCCCTTGATGGCCACAGACATCTGAGGCCTGTTTCCCAGAAATCCTTGGCATGCCCCAAAGCTCCTGGTTTCCTCCCAGCTTTTTTGGGGACAGGGCCTCACTGTTCGGGCTGGAGTGCAGTGGCGCGATCATGGCTTACTGCAGCCTTGACCTCCTGGGCTCAAGCAGTCCTCCCATCTCAGCCTCCTGAGTAGCTGGCTACTTTTGTTTTTTGTAGAGATGAGATCTCACTGTGTTGCCCAGGATCAAGTGATTCTCTTACCTTAGCCTCCTAAAGTGCTAGGATTACAGGCATGAGCCACTGCACCTGGCTGCAAGCCTTTTTTTTTTAGATTTTTATCTAGAAATAATCTTAGACTTAAAGTTGTGAAAATAATTGTAAGTTCCTGTATACTCTTCACCCAGCTGCCTCCAACATTAACATCTTACATCAGCATCTTACAATTGTCACAGCCAGAAAATTAGTATCGATGTGATATCAGGAACTCATCAGTCTCCAGGCTGTGTTCGGATTTTCCCTGATGTTTTCATTCTGGTCCAGGACCACATGCTGCAGTTAGCCCTTGTGTCTTTGTCTCCCTCCACTACCTGTGATGGCTCCTGGGTCTTATGACCTTGACTAACTTGGTGAGAACGGCTCAGGCGCTTTGTAGAATATCCCTGGGGGGCATTTGCCTGCTGTTCCCTTGTGATCATGCCAAGACTGTGCATACAGAGCAGGATCTATAGGACCCATACTGGTCCTCAGGGCATCACTGGGGGTCCATTAGTCTCTATGATAGTCCCTGTGGTGTTGGCCTTTGTCACTTGGCCAAGGTGGGGTCTCGTTAGGTTTCTCTGCTCCAAGGAGATTATGGCGTGTCCTATGGGGAGAGGCTAAGAGGCCACAGCACCCTGTTTCTTTCTTTTTTTTTTTTTGAGTTGGAGTCTCACTCTGTTGCCCAGGCTGGAGTGCAGTGGCAGGCTCACGGCCACCGCACCCTCAACCTGTTGTGCTCAGGTGATCCTTCCACCTCAGCCTTCCAAGCAGCTGGAACTACAGGCGCACGCTACTACGCCCGGCTTATTTTTTGATTTATTGTAGAGACGAGGTCTCACCAAGTTGCCCAGGTTGGTCTCGAACCCCTTAGCTCAGGCAATCCTCTTGCCTCAGACTCCCACAGTGCTGGGATTACAGGCTTGAGCCACCACACCTGGCTAGTTTTTAATTTCTTTCTCTTTTTTTTGAGTTGGAGTCTCACTCTGTCGCCCAGACTGGAGTGCAGTGGCTGCTCCCGGCCACCGCAGCCTGGACCTGCTGGGCTCCGGCAATCCTTCCGCCTCAGCCTTCCAAGTAGCTGGAATTATAGGCATGCGCTACCACGCCCGGCTAATTTTTTGATTTATTGTAGAGATGAGGTCTCGCTGCCCAGGCGGGTCTCGAACCTGCGGGATCAGGCAATCCACTCACCTCAGCCTCCCAAAGGCACGGGATTACAGGGTGAGCCACCGAGCCCGGCTTGTTTTTAATTTCTTTAGGACCCTCCATGCTGTCTGCCCATGGTTCTTGATGGCAACACTTGATACTGGCATTCGCCTGATGGTGGACTTCTACATTGATTGAGATGCTACCAAAGAAGATATGTCTTCCACGTATTGAGTTCCCCATGGAAGTAAACAGAGACCACCTGGATGCAGAACCTGCACAAGTCAGGGCTGGCTGAGCCTCCAGGGCAGGCAGGGGAGCTGTGGGCAGCACAGGGAGAGCCAGGTGTGCCTGCAAGAGGCCATCACTGTCGGTGGGCTGGGCACAGCCTGCTGGCAGCAGGTGTCCTCTGGGCTTGCTTAGGGAGGTGCCCTTGGCTTTCTGTGGTTGGTCCTGAGTTGAAGGTGGGACAGACATCAGGGAAAGTTTGTGGGTCTGAGTCCCGTGGTCAAATATGGTCCAGCAATCGTCCCTGTGTCTATTTGCTGGGGTGTTTTTGTTTTTGGGGTTAGGGTCTCACTCTGTTGCCCAGACCACCACAGCTTTGACCTCCTGGGCTCAGAGGATCCTCCCTCCCCCACCTCCTGAGTAGCTGGGACTCCAGAAGCCACCACACCTGACTACTTTTTTACTTTTTTGTACAGAGTCTTGCTATGTTGCCCCGAACTCCTGGCCTCAAGTGACCCTCCCGTCTCAGCCTCTCAAAGTGCTGGGGTTACAGGCATGAGCCACTGGGCCGGGCTGTAGGCCCGGTTTGATGAAGCATGGCCAGTGGCAGCCAGTCCGATGGAAGGGTCTAGCCTAATGCTCATAAGCTGGGGCTTCGCAAGGCCTATCTTCCGTGTCTTCTGCTCCCTCGCCAGGTGTAGGAAGGAAGCTCCTCTCACCAGTGGTCAAGGCCAGGGAGTGGTGGGAGGAACCTTCCTGCTTCTGCCTTCTCAAAGGCTAGAACACCATGTCCTGGAGTAGCCTGTCCTGACCCCCATCCCTGTTCTTGCCATATCCCCAGGGCTGGGGCTGTGACATGGCTTGTCCTTGTGCTTTCCTGAGCCCCAGAAGACATGGGTCACCCGTGGCCGAAGACAGCATGTTTCTGCTGTGACGGGAAACCTCAGGCATGCCTCCTGGGCCAGCTTCCGCCAAAATCCTGGGGGGCCTCCTTCCCCATTCTAGCACTCACCTCATGGTTGTCTTCTCTAACTTAAATTCATCTAGAGGACATCTGGAATCCCTGCCCTGGACATTCATCTGGTCCTACCAGCAATCGTGGCAGGTGAGGGGAGGCACAGTGGGAACAGATGGCATCACAACGCCCTCTCCTGTGACGATGGGGCCTTGGCGCAGAGCCCTGGACTCCTGCTCTGGAGGTGGGGGGCAAGGAGCAGGTAGCCAAGGGGCGAGGCCTCCTTGCCCGAGGAGCCAAAGGCTTTGGGGCCATCGGAGCAGGAGCAGCGGGATCGTTTGCCGTGGGATGGCGAGTACCCACTGCGCCCTGTGGCCTCGGCCTCGGCCTCGGCCTCCCCTCTGTGTCTGTGTCTCCTCTTCTATTTCTGTTTTTTTTTCTGTTTTTTTTTAAATTAGAGTTGGGGTCTCACTCTGTCTCCCAGGCTGGAGTGCAGTGGCATGATCACAGCTCACCACAGCCTCAACCTCCTGGGCTCAGGCAATCCTCCCACCTGACCTCCCTAGTAACTGGAACTGTGCCACCACACCCAGTCCTAGAGACATTATCATTAGTAAAAGTCCACACATCATTCAGATTTCCTGTCCCCCACCCCCACCCCTGAATGCCCTTTTTCTCTCCCAGGATCCCACCTGACGCCCCGCATGTCCTTGGCCTCGTCTGGGCTGAGACAGTTTTCAGATTTGCCTTGTTTTTGGTGACCTTGGCAGTTTGGAGCAGCGTGGTCAGGTGTCCTATAGAATGTCCCTCCATGGGGGTCGTCTGATGTTTCTCTCATGTTCAGCAGGGGGGGAGGTTTGAGGGAAGAAGACCCTTGTCATCAGGTCTCCTTACCTGTCCCAGCTGGTATTGACCCTGAGGTGGCATCTGTCAGACTCCTCCACCGGACGTCACTCTTACAACCCCCTTCCTGTGCCGCAGCCTTGGGAAGATCACCAAGCGCAGCCCACAGCTGCAGGGCGGGTATCACGCTGAGAGCGTGTGAACTTGTGGGCTCCTCTGCTGGGAGGCTCATCTCTTCTCTCCCACGTGTTTATGCAGCCAGTTATTTTATTTTACTTATTTTACTCTTTTTTTGAGTCAGAGTCTCTCTCTGTTACCCAGGCTGGAGTGCAGTGGCACCCTCACGGCCACCGCAGCCTGGACCTGCTGGGCTCAGGTAATCCTTCTGCCTCAGCCTTCCAAGTAGCTGGAACTACAGGTGTGCCCTACCACACCCAGCTAATTTTTTTGTTTGTTTGTTTTTTTGTTGTAGAGACAAGGTCTTGCAATGTTGCCCAGGCTGGTCTTGAACCTGTGGGCTCAGGCAGTTCTCTTGCCTCCACCTCCCAAAGTGCTGGGATTACAGGAATGAGCCACCACGCCTGGCAGGTATTTATTTTCTGCATTGGGCTTTCATCCACAGCTGCCTTACTATCTCTTGCTGTGGCTGTCCCAGCTCTGGCTACGGGAGCTCCCCAGCTGCTTCCCGCAACCCTAGTCATGGCCTGCCAGCTTTGGGTTCTATGTATAAACTTGTCCCTGCTGGCTCATCCCTGATCTCCTGCCCCATCCCAGAAGCAGTCATTTCTGCCAGAGCCAGGGCACATGGGTCCATGGTCAGGAGGAGAAGGGGTCAGTAGTGGACAGCTGGTGTGGCGAAACCATGGTATGCTATTTCTGGGCTGGGCGCTGGCTCTGATGCCTGCTCTGGGGACCTCTGTGTCATCTGCATTGTCTTACAGTAACATGCACTAATTTATTGAATGGTTTTATTTATTTATTAATAGGATTGGGATCTTGCTGTGTTATCCAGGCTGGTCACAAATTCCTGGCCTCAAGTGATCCTTCCATCTTGGCGTTCCAGAGTGCTGGGATTACAGGCATGAGCCACCACAATTGGTCAATTTATTGGATGATTTTAAAGCATGGGAAACAGCCAGGCATGGTGGCTCATGCCTGTAATCTCAGCACTCTGGGAGGCTAAAGGGGGAGATTTACTTGAAGCCAGGAGTTGGAGGCTATAGCGAACTACGATTGTGCCACTGCACTCCAGCCTGGATGATAGAGAAAGACCTGTCTCTAAAAAATAAAAAAGCAAAAGAGAAAAAATACTAGAAGTACCTCTGTAGATGAAAACTCTCAGGTCCAAGCTGACACAAGTCCACTGGACGTCTGACCTGGTGGTTTTGGCATAGAGCAGTTCGGGCCTCCATATCCCAGTCTCCATGTCCCAGCCAAGCAGGCCCTACTACCTGCTGGTAGCTGTGTGACCTCGGCTGGCCACATAACCTCTCTGAGCTTGTTGGCTCCTCTGGTAACAGGTTAAAAAACAAACTGAGTGATGATCACATGCCAGAGGGCACAAGGAAGACTTCTGTAAATGATTAAGCCATCGTGCAGGGGACAGTGGCTTCAGAACTCAGGTTGAGGGCATCTTTCCCCTGCAGGGGGCCAGGAGCTAGGCTGGCTTCAGGGACTCTGGTGAGGCACAGGCCAATCTGGTAGGAACAATTGTCTCTCAGGATCTGGCAGTGTCTTACTCAACCCTCTTGCCCCCAGGACCAAGTCTCCCACTGTCTCGAGCAGGCCTGGTATGGGTAATGGTGTGAAGGAAGGCTCGGTGAGCTTGCATGAGGATGCCGACGCTGTCCTGTCCTCGCCTGTCTCGTCCTCGCCTGTCTCATCAAAGGCAAGTACTCCACCTCCGGGGACGGTGCTCTCCTGGGGTCCCCCTGTGCCCGTGTGCCCTGTCACAGACTCCCCCTGCATTAGGACGTGTGCACTCTCAGCTCTGCACACCCCAAATGGAGCAGAGCAGAGGCCGCAGGGCCGTGGGGTGGGAGAGGCCAGTGCCCTGCATTCCATGGAAAACCTTGTCTGTGATGTGACCCAGCCAGCCCAGACCCTCGGCAAGGAGCCAGGTCTCCCAAAGTGGGCAGGAGGCCTGGGTGTCAGGTGTCCTGGAGCCCCCTCTCTCCCGCAGACTCTCAAACACTAAAGAAGTAGCCAAATTAGAGACTGGCCACGGGGGTTTGGTGTACTTGGGGTTTGCTGCATGCTCTGCAGTTCACCTCTGATGTCCATGCCTCGACTGGAGAAGTCAGGTCAGCCCTGTTGTTGTTCACAGTAGATGGGGGGAACCTCCACCACTCCCTAAGTCCTCCTGGCTCAACCCGCACAGTCCCACCCACCCCCATGTAGGAAGACCAATCCTGGCCATGCATGGTGGCCCACATCTGTGATCCCAGGACTGTGGGAGGGTAAGGCAGGAGGGATCACTTAAGCCCAAGAGTTTGAGATCAGCCTAAGCAACACAGTGGGACCTCATCTCTACAAAAAAAAACAGAAGATCAGCAGGGCATGATAGCACACGCCTGTAGTCTCAGCTATTCGGGAGGCTGAGGAGGGTGGATCCTTTCAGCCCAGGAGGTCAAGGCTGTGGGAAGCTGTGATCACGCCACTGAACTCCAGCCTGGGTGACAGAGTGAGACCCCTGACTTAGAAACAAAAAGAAAGATCGATTCTCTCTCCCAGGGTGCAGCTCAGGCACCATAGTCGGTTCTCAAAGTCTACAGGGTCAAAGGCTGAGGTGGCATCATCCTCTGGGCCTCCTGACCTTTCCCCGAATTCCAGGCGACACCTCAGAGCAGCTGATGGGCGGAAGGACTCATTTGCCTGAGATACCATCAGGTGACCCAGGCATGGGGCAGGTATATCCCTTAGTCTCCAGCAGAGCAGGAGGAACACCTGGACATGGCCGTCTCTGGCCAGAGGTCTCTGTGGGCTGAATCTGCCAAGTGGATGCGTGCGAGGCCTTGGGACTGCTGAACCGCCACAGGAATGCCCCATGTGCTGGTGGCTCGTCAATGTTGTACTCAAGCCCATTCTCCTCTGCCAGCCAACCCCAGGCCTAGGACCATCTCACGCTGTGAATCCACTGACCCACTGGCCTTTGTCATGACACTGAGCGTCTTCTCGTGGTGTTTATGGCCAATATGGGCCCATGTGGATCACCTGCTGTCTGTCTGCCAGCTGCTTGGCTATGTTCTTAGTCACAGGTCTCTTCCCTCAGTGGTGTTGAAACTTTGGGCCGAGTGTGATGGCTCACACCTGTAATCTCAATCCTTTGGGAGGCCAAGGCAGGGGGACTGCAAGAGTTTGAGACCTTGTCTCTACAGAAAATAAAAAAATTAGCAGGGTGTGGTGATGCCTGTAGTCCCAGTCCTTGAGAGGCTGAGGCAGGAGGATTGCATGAGCCCAGAGGTCAAGGCTGCAGTGAGCTATGATTGTGCCACTGCACTCCAGCCTGGGTGACACAGCAACACCCTGTCTCAAAACATACAAACAAACCTTGACCCTTTGGTGATGCTGTACCACGCTCTTTGGATAATAAAGGAGCTGGGTCTGAGACAGCAGCCCTGTGGACCATGTCCCTGTGGGCTGGTGGCCGCCTAGACTCAGGTTTCTGGGCATGTATTCCTGAGGGAAGAGTTTGCACTGCAGCTTCCAGAACTGCAAACCGGGAGTTTCTGATGAAGGAGGTAGGGAGGCCATGTCTCCAGCACAGATGGGTGGTCCATCTGCTCAGATGCCCACAAGGAGGGCAGCTGACCTGACAGAGGCACAGAGGAAACTGAGGCCAGGGCTGGTCTGGCCAGGACCACTGCCAAGCGTTCGCGTCACTCAAGGCCATGGAGCCAAATGTCCACAGTCTTGCCGTGTGTCCCAGAAAAGGCAGAGGTCCCCAAAGATGGGCTTCCGAGAGGCGAGAAGACTGAACTCCACGGCGAGCAGGCCTTGGAAATGTGGAATCGCTGTGGAGTTGGTTCCCTTGGAGTAGAACGGGCTAGGCTGGCGGGGAGGAGTGGGCACTAGGGGCCCTGAGGACAGGAGCCTGGGCCCTCTGGGCGGGGGCTGGGTGTGGCCAAGCTGCAGGGTGACCCAGGGCACACAGGAGCAGGCAGGGTCAGCACCTTGCCGTTTCAGAGATAAGGACAGGCACCAGAGGTCACCCTGGTCCCTGTGGTCAGTCAGGCAGAGCCCAACTCAGACCAGGTGTGGCAGTAGCCTCGGGACCCAGCCTTCACCCAGGCCTCCCCTGAGCTGGGCAAGTGGGGGTAGCCATGCACTGTCAGACCTTGGTGCCAGCTGGGCCCCAGAAATGCCCCCTCCTCTCTCTCCTATCCCCACTTCCCAGTCTCCCCGGCCCAGTCTCTACCCTCTCTATCCTGGACCGCTGCAGGAGCTGCCTCCTCTCTGGCCGTATTTCAAAGGCTATGCGCCTCCAAGTTGCTCCATTTCTTTGGGCCACGCCAGTCTCCTCGCCAGGCTCTGTTGGGTCCAACCCCCACCTGCCTTTCCCATCTCCTCTCTCTTCTCTGCCCATGCCCCCGCCACCCACCTTTCCCTGTGCCAGCCAACCTGCCCTCCTTGTGGTCCTCCAGGGCCCCTGGTTCCCTCTCACCCTAGCCTCTGAGCATTCATTCCTCCCCACCGAGAACACTATGATACACACCCTGAAGTCACCAGCACCTCATCCTCCCAGAAGGCCAAGCCTCCTCTGCACGGCACCTCCCAGCAGAGCCCAGTGCACACTGATGATTTTGCTCACATCTGGCTCTCCCCAAGGACCAGTGGCAGCACGCAGGCAGGAGGGGCCTTGTACATGCCCCTCTGCACTATGGGTCCCAGGCCCCTCAGGACACCTGGGCCGAGTGGGACCCCACGGATTCCTGAGAGACTCTGAACAAACCCCCCATCTATATCACGCTCAGACACCAAAGTGCTATGGGCCAGGAAAGGTCACAGTGCTTTGGCCCAGAGCCTTCCAGAATGCTCCTGCCATTCTCAGTAACTGCTCTATGGCTGTCAGCTGGGGGCAGGTGGCACCTGGGGCTCCACAGAGCTGGGCACAATCCCAGGACCTTGCAGCAAAGGAAGGAGGGCTGGGAGGCAGGGCCTCGGGAGCCCCAGGGCCGGCAGGAGCACCCAGCACAGGCTGGCCATTGGCCAGTGTCAGTGTCCCTGTTACCTGCCCCACCACGGCTGGATGAAGAGCCCCAGATGCTGACCAAGTCCTGGTCAGAAGTCACAGAAAGGGGATGTGCCAGCCCTGAGTCAGGGTCTGCTTGCTTTGCCAACATCGAGACCCCACGGGTCCCTCGTGACTTTTTCAGTCCCCATGTGACCGAAACATCACAGTGCAGTAGAGAGGTACACAGGTGGTGGAGGAACCCAGGTTTGCATGGGGCCAGTCCCATTGTGGGCCCGTGTTCTGAGAATGTGGAACCTCATAAGATGGCCCAGACAGCACCTCACCTCTGCTGTGGACAGTCCCTGTCACCCCAGGAGGTTTGTACTGTGTTCCCAGCAGGTGCCCTGGCTTGCCCAGTATGTGTCCCAGCCCTGGCCTGGAGGGTGTAAGGCAGGCACTCCTGGGGCCCAGTCCTCAAATGCAGACCCTCCCATGCCCTCTGACCCCCCCATCACCTATTCTGTTGCAGCGAGACCACAGGCAAGTGCTCAGCTCCCTACTATCTGGGGCCCTGGCTGGCGCTCTTGCCAAAACAGCGGTAGCTCCCCTGGACCGAACCAAAATCATCTTCCAAGGTAAGTGCTGTTTGTCCCTGTGTAGTAGAGAAGCTGCCAGGCAGTCACTTCCTCTTCCATGGCCCCTGAAACTGTGCTTCAAATAAAAAATTTTTTTAGAGATGGGGTCTCACTATATTGTCCAGGCTGGTCTCGTACTTGTGAGCTCAAGCAATCTTCCCACCCTAGCTTCCTGAGTACCTGGGATTATAGCCATGCTCCATTACATTCAACTTGCTTTTAAAAATGCCTCTTTCCAGCCGGGCTCGGTGGCTCAGCCTGTAATCCTGCGCCTTTGGGAGGCTGAGGTGAGTGGATTGCCTGAGCCTGTGGGTTCGAGACCCGCCTGGGCAACTTGGCGAGACCTCACTTCTACAATAAATAAAAAATTAGCCAGGCGTGGTAGCACGTGCCTGTAATTCCGGCTACTCGGAAGGTTGAGGCGGAAGGATCGCCGGAACCCAGCAGGTCGAGGCTGCGGTGGCCGGGAGCGGCCACTGCACTCCAGTCTGGGCGACAGAGTGAGACTGCAACTCAAAAAAAAAAAAAAAGCCTCTTTCCTCTTTAAAACCCATTTAGAAACTATGAGTTTTGGGGGGCTGCTGTCATAAGCACCACAAACCCAGCAGCTTAAAACAGGAATTGACTCTCTCACAGTCCTGGGGACCAGAAGTCTGAATTCTATGTGTCAGCAGGACAGTGCTCTAGGGGAGGGTCACTCACCACCTCTTCCAACTTCTAGGGGCTCCAGGTGTTCCTTGGCTTGTGGTCATTTCCCTGAAATCACTCCCTGGCTTTCTTCATTTGTGTCTTTTTTCTCTTCATGTTTTTGGTTTTTTTTTTTGAGTCGGGGGTCTCTGTTACCCAGGCTGTGGTATAGTGGCATGATCATGGCTCACTACAGTCTCAGCCTCCTGGGCTCTGGTGATCCTGCCACCTCAGTCATCCAAATAGCTGTAACTACAGGTGCATGTCACCATGCCTGGCTGATCTTTTTGATATTTTATAGAGATGAGGTCTTGCCAAGTTGCCCAGGCTGGTGTTGAACTCCTGGCCTCAAGCAATCCTGCCTCAGCCTCCCAAAGTGCCCAGCCTGCTTTCTCTTCTGAAGACCGAGGCCTTTCCCTCCCTCAAACGGCTACCAGCTTTCCTACCAGGGTCCGGCAGCGGGACAGGCACAGCCTAGGCCTCTGCCCTCAGCTGTGTGAGAAGAGACTGCAGGCTTCAGCCAGTCCCCTAGCCTCTCTGTGCCTGTTTCCTCCTCTGTAAATGGGGGCATGGAAACTGGCCCCCTCCCCAGGCTGGCGCGAGCATCCAGGAGCAGGCAGGACGTCGAGAGGAACAGGCCTGCGGCTAAGCATGCACCGACAGGTCATAGACACACACATTGCACCGACGAGATGTGCATGGGCTGGAGCACTGCCAGGCCACCCCAGAGACTCCTTGTGACCTCTCGTGGCCCGTGTTCCTGGCTCTCCCAGACCTCCTCCGGCCCACCATGGCTGAGGTCCCCAGGGAGGGAGCTGGGCAGCCATGGAGGGTGGGAGAGGCAGGTCAGAGTCCTAGGTGAGGAGCATCTGGAAGAGAGGGCAGACTCCAGGCAAAGAACCCCCCAGGGCCTTGCTCTTGGGGAGCTGGGGTTGCTGGGCTGAGCCCTCAGTGCCTGATGGCTGGGGCACCTTCCCTGTGAGGGTTTGGGTGAGCTGGAGTCTAGTCCAGGGGTGGGTGTACTGATCCATCTCAGACGCGCCCTCCCGCCAGAAACTCACTGTCCTGGGGCATGGGTGTCATCTGAGTTCCCCTTCCTGGTGACAAGTCTGGGATGGTGGAGGAGGAGGAGGATGATCCTGCTAGGGTACACTCCCCCTTGGGGGGAGACTGCATACCTGGGGGCTGCTCTGGCTCCCAGTGCCCAAAGCAGACCCCAGTGGTGGGGTCACACAGCCTTGCGGCTCTAGCCTTTGCATCTCATGGTCTCTCTTGTGCTTTTGCTTTTTCCAGTGTCTTCAAAGAGGTTTTCTGCCAAGGTGAGCTGAGAGGGTGGGCAGTCACCTCCACCCTGCTCGGAGACGGGTGGTCTGGGGAGACTCAGGATGGGGACAGGACCACCTGCCTTTCCACTCTGAGCTCTGCCTGGACAGTCCAGCCTAGGAATTGATGGGTGGTGGGGTGAGCAACTTGACAGCTCTAAACCTACGTTTTTATGTTTGATTTATTGTTAAACAGAGCAGGTATTACCTTCTTAATAAAGAGATAAAGAACATTGGTAAAAGCTAGACTGCCAAACACCAACAAAAACACCCCTGCGCAGGGCGCTGAGCTCGCTCTGCAAACTGGTTCGCTTTACAGTCCCGGGAGGTGGAGGACTTGGGGGCTGGGAATCGCAGTTCAGAGGCCCAGAGAACTGGGGGGCGGGGCCGGGGCTGATAATGGTTCTGGCTGGACAGATCGAAGTAGGGCACGCTCCGGGGT
>NW_007259508.1:411593-415647 GCF_000164805.1 Carlito syrichta
CCACAAAACATCGCGATTTCTCACCAAGACCCTCGGGGGCGCCCCCTCAGCCCGCTCACGTCGCCCGCTTCTGTCTTCAGAGCGCCTCTCGTTTGCCCATTCCTTTGCTTTCTTACATTTCCCCACCCCACATAAGTCCTAGGGGGACAGGACACTAGGCCCCCAGAGCCGTAGGGAAAATACACCTCATTCGTTAATTCATGCGGGAAAGGGAAAGGAGAGTCTCCTGTGCGAGTCTTAAAATGAATGCGGCCCGCGCAAGGGACCCACCCAGTCGGCTCCCCACGAGGAAGCCAGCCCGGCCTCGGCTCCTCGGCCCCATCCCCACCCCACCCCCAGCTGACAGTGGGCACTCCAGGATGGGCCTCTGTGCATCCGCAGCCCCTCACTGGGGTCTCCCTTGTCCTCGCCCCGTTCAGGGCCCTGCCCCCCTGGCCCCGCCTCCTGGCCGGCGCCCTGGCTGGAACAACGGCCGCTTCGCTGACCTACCCCCTGGACCTGGTCAGAGCGCGGATGGCCGTGACCCCGAAGGAAATGTGAGTCCCCCCTACGTCGGTGACGCCCTCACCCCTCGGCGGCTCTGTGTCGCCTGGGTTTGCCAGGTCGTAATCCCTCCGTCAAGCCCCGGGGTTTGGGTTTGGCCCTCTGCCCAGCTGGGCCGGAGGCTGCATTCAGAATCCACGCCTGGACCCTGCCTTGTAGCTCGGGGCATTCAGGGAGGCGGTCACCTGCTCTCAGCCTGCGGGTCAGTTTCTGCTTGGATCAAGCCCGGAATCCTCATGTTGAGTCCGGCACAGATGGCGTTAGAAATGCGTGAGGGCCAGGTGCGGCGGCTCAGCCTGTCATCCCAGCACTTTGGGAGGTGGAGGCGAGAGGGTTGCCTGAGCCCAGGGGTTTGAGACCAGCTTGGGCAAATTGGTGAGACTTTGTCTCTACAATAAATAAATAAGCTGTGTGTGGTGGCATGCACCTGTGGTTCCAGCTACTTGGAAGGCTGAGGCGGAAGGATCGCCTGAGCCCAGCAGGCCAAGGCTGCAGTGGCCATGACATGCCACTGCACTCCAACCTGGATGACAGAGTGAGACTCCAACTCAACAACAACAAAGAAATGTGTGAGAAGGACAGGCAGCAGCTGAGCGCACCCTGACCAGTGGGGAGGCGGAGTGTGGCTTAGGCATGCACATCCCTGGAATTGCAGAGCTCATGCAGTGCCCTTGCATTCTCTCAAGGAGGAGAGCATCGCGTCCAGGCAGACTGCCCAGCTGGCTGCGGGAGGGACCCAGAGTTTCAGAGGCCTGTGCTTGTGGGGGTGGCCCGGGTCCCACCTGCCCACCCCACTGCTCTGTCCCGGCAGGTACAGCAACATCTTTCATGTCTTCATCCGCATCTCCCGAGAAGAGGGGCTGAAGACCCTGTACCACGGGTTCACGCCCACTGTGCTGGGGGTCATTCCCTACGCCGGGCTGAGCTTCTTCACCTATGAGACACTCAAAAGCTTGCACAGAGGTGAGGAGAGCTGGGAGCAGGGGGGAGGGGAATTCAGGGTGGGCCCCTGGGCTGCGCCTCCAGCAGGGTCAACAACCTGGAGGCTGGACAGCGGTGGAAGGGGCTGCAACCCTGGTTGGGGCAAGCTGTGGGCCCAGGTCCAAGTCAGGAGAGCATGGCCACCACTGAGGAGCCCGGACTCAAAACCTTAAATGCCTATTTAAGAGTGACTTTGTGCAGTCCAGTGTGTCACTAGAGCAGCAACGTCCACCTCGTGGTTTTACAGGCCCTCACACAAAGCATATGGGAAAATCAAGCAGAGGGGAAGTGCCTTCTCTTGGTAACTGGGAGAAAATGGAAGAGTACAGAGAATAACACAATGCTCATACCTGCCACCAATGTGAACAGGTGTTGGCATTTTGCCTTATTCACTCCCAGATGTTTTTGTTAAAGAACTAAAACGGGGCTGGGCACGGTGGCTCAAGCTTGTAATCTCAGCACTTTGGGAGGCTGAGGTGAAAGGATTGTTGGAGCTCAGGGGTTCAAGACCAGCCTGGGCAATTTGGTGAAACCTCATCTTTACAATAAATCAAAAAATAAGCCGGGCGTGGTGGCACACACCTGTAGTTCCAGCTGCTTGGAAGGCCGAGGCGGAAGGATCACCTGAGTCCAGCAGGTTGAGACTGCAGTGGCTGTGAGCATACCACTGCACTCCAACCTGGGCAACAGAGTGAGACTCCAACTCAAAAGAAATAAAAAGAACTGGTGGGGCTCGATGGCTCAGCCTGTAATCCCAGCACTTTGGGGGGCTGAGGCGAGTGAATTGCCTGAGCCCACAGGTTGGAGACCTGCCTGGGCAACTTGGCGAGACCTCGTCTCTACAATAAATCAGAAACTAGCCGGGCGTGGTAGCGCATGCCTGTAGTTCGGCTACTTGAAAGGCTGAGGCGGAAGGATCGCCGGAGCCCAGCAGGTCGAGGCTGCGGTGGCCAGGAGCGTGCCACTGCATTCTAGCCTGGGCGATAGAGTGAGACTCCAACTCAAACAAAAAGGACTGAAATGGCTCAGGTAAAATTGAGGCCGAGTCTTCCTCTTGAGACCTCTTATGAGAAGTGGGGGCTGCATCCTTCAGGACTGCTTTGGAAATGCTTCCATATGTGTGCATTCGTACCTAGCGTGAGCAGTACCTATCATGTTTAACAGGCATTAAAAGTACCCCAAATGGCCATTCATGGTGGCTTGTGCCTGTAATCTCAACTCTTTGGAAGGCTAAGATAGGAGGATTACTTGAGGCCAGGAATTTGAGAACAGTCTGGGCAACATAGAGAGACCTCACCTCTACAAAAAATGAACCAGGGGTGATGGTACCTGTAGTCCCAGCTACTCAGGAGGCTGAGGCAGGAGGATGGCCTGAGCCAGACCTGGTCTCTAAAATGGAGTCAACTCACCCAGGCGTGCAGCTCTTCCTTGCTGGCCTGGGGCCCATCCACCCTATCTGCACTCCGTCTCCTCCTTTTACAGGCTGAGCTGTGGGCTTCCCCTCTTGGGGGGGCCACAAGCTGTTTCCAGGTTTTCAGTGATCAGCCGACATCTGGGGTCTCGTCTTCTTGTGTGGCTTTGAGGCCCTGCCTGTTTGACCCCCCCCGATGTGAGCACTTCCCAGCACCCTGTCCTCATAGTCTCACCCCACATGGTTCCAACAGACTCTTCCTTGGTTTTGGCCCTGTGAGCGGAGGCTGTGTCCGCGTCTGGCTGTTTGTAACTCCTAGTTCTAAATTCTCCATGACAAATGTTTCAAGAACCCGTACCCCTGAGTTGCTGCCCCACCTCACTCAGAGTCTCGCTCAGACCCACAGACAGTTCATGGTCACATAAGTCCTTTCTGAGCCACCCCTGCAAGTGCCCCTGGGGAGGGCGCCCATCAGGGACAGGACTGGCAAAGGTTTGGAGCACTTAGATGGTTTTCTTTTTTTTTTTTCTTTTTGAGTTGGAAACTCACTCTGTCGCCCAGGCTGGAGTACAGTAGCATGCTCACGGCCACCATGGCCTCGACCTACTGGGCTCAGGCGATCCTTCCACCTCAGCCTTCCAAGTAGCTAGAACTACAGGTGCACGCCACCGCACCTAGCTAATTTCTTTTTATTTCTTGTAGAGACGAGGTCTCACCAGGTTGCTCAGGCCGGTCTCGAACCCAGGGGCTCAGGCAGTCCTCTCGCCTCAGCCTCCCAAAGTGCTGGGATGACAGGCTTCAGCCACCCTGCCTGGCGCTTTTCTGTATTTACTGGTCGCGGGGCTGGCCTGTGAGGTATGAGCAGGCGCTCCAGGAACCGGGTGTGCGATTCTCTGTGCTTCTCTGCCTTTCACACCCTTTTTCATCTTTGAGTTGGGGTCTCTTTCCCAGGCCGGAGTGCCGTGGGCCATCACGGCCCACCGCAGCCGCGGTCTCCTGTGCCCGGCAACATGTACCGCCGCGCCCAACTCTTTTCTTTTATAGAGACAGGGTCTCCCCAAGTTGCCCAGCTCAAGCAGTCCTCCCGCGTCGGCCTTCCAAAGTGCTGTGGTCGCCGGC
>NW_007259508.1:416680-419953 GCF_000164805.1 Carlito syrichta
CGCCCTCCGCACGACTGGCCTCCCCGCGAGGGGTGGCTTGGTTTTCAGGAGGAGCCCAGAGGCGGCGGGTGGCCTTGACCTTCCCAGAGTGGGGGCGGGAGTGTGAGAGTCCGGAGACCCCCAGCACCCGCAGCTGTCGGTCTTGGAGAAGTGCCCGGGGCTGCCAGGTATCACAGGGACTCACAGACTCCCAGTTGGGGGTTTCTTGATTTTTTTTTAAACTTCGTTTTTCACACTGGCCCACCCCTGGGTCTGTTCACATGGAACCGGCTGGATCTGGTGCTGGGCGAGGGTGGCCACACAGTGGCCGCGACGTGCATGAAGGGGTCTGGGTGTGTGTGCGTATCTCACATGCATTTGCAGCTGTGGCTTCGTTCTTCCCGTCTGTCCTTCCTATACTTGCCTTGGACCCGTGGACGTGAAGACCCGTCCGTGTGGCCACCAGCGTCCCAGGTCCTGGCCCCAGGGGCCCCGGCAGCCCAAGTCGGCCAGACGGGGGCCCTTCTGTTAGGTGGGCATCCTTTGCCCAGCACCCAGACTCGGTGGGAGAGGCCGTGGCGCCCGGCACAGGGAGCCCCGGAGGCGCCCAAGCCCACTGCAGGGGCCGCAGGGGCCAGGGGGTCTAGTCCAGGCAGGAAAGACCAGATTGGCTGGGGAGCGCCCTCCTGCTGTGGGCCACAGGCGAGGCTGGAGACACGAGGGGCAGGGGCTCCCCAGGCCCTGCTGGCCCCAGGGTGCTCCTCAAGGTGGCCTCTGGCCACCCTCCCAGTCCCCACACCTGCACACAGCGGCTTCTGGCGCCCCTGCATTCCCCGCCTGCCTGCTGGTCGCTGGTCCTGGTCTGGAGTTCTATTTTGATGCCATGAAGACACTTTGTTTATATATAACGTTTATATATTTTAAAGATTTCTGCCAAGAGTATATTTAATAAAAATTTCAATGACTACTTCTCCTGCTTGTGTATCTTCTTCAGCTCTGACCTCCCATGCTCCCCCACATACCCCCACACAGGGTCGAAGTTGTTTGGACACATTTGCGACTGAAGTTTTGAATAAGCCTTGAATAAGCTTAAAATTCAATTGTTGTTGCTTGAACTGTTAATACATATTACAGCTTTCCAGAAAACACCAGCCTTACACAAGAGTTTACGATGAAAAATAGGTCAGCCTCCCTGCTCCCTCCACACGGGCATCTCTTCCTGGAGAGACCCTGTCCGTACACTTGTCCCTTTGGGGACACACGGGCCACCCGCGGGTCAGGACAGGCGGCAACCAGAGCGGTGGCGAGGTCCCGCGGGCTTGAGCAAAGCATCCCCTCCCCTGGCCCTGCACTCCAGGGCTGGCCGAGGCTTCAGGCCTGAGTGGCGCCGCCTGTGGGCACCGGCCACGGAGGGTCTCCCAGCACCAACGGAGGCTGGCTTCGCCTGCAGCCCCTTGGCCGGAGCTGCTTGCAAGGGCCCGCTGGCGTGGGCGCCTCCCACCTGTGTGTCTTTGGTCTCCATCTGCCGCTGTCTCGTTGTTTAGCGCTTGCTTGGTGGCCCCCTGGTGGGTGCTCCACGGTAAATTCACTTATCCCTTACGGGTGGGCAGCTAGTTTCGTGAGCTGTTGCCACGAGGTGGTGGTGACTCCTGGGGGCTGCTGATCCCCCCATCCACCCCCTGGTCTGAGTTCCACAAGTTCAACGTCTCATACCAGCCCCTGAACCTGGATGGCCACCCTGGATAGTATGGGGGTGTGCTCATGGCCCTGTCTGGGCTAACGACATGGAGATGTTTGCTGGTCGCCTTGGAGAGCTTCAGGAGGCAGTCCTCTCTCCACAGCCCCAGAGGAAGAAATCCTAG
The DNA here is from genome assembly GCF_000164805.1 of Carlito syrichta. NCBI lineage: Eukaryota > Metazoa > Chordata > Mammalia > Primates > Tarsiidae > Carlito > Carlito syrichta. The sequence continues at coordinate 418,522 of NW_007259508.1, forward strand.
CCTGGGTGGTCTTTGGGACTTCAGACAGGAACACCCCCAGGGTGAGGCTGACACTGCAGAGCAGAGGCAGGGAAAGAAACTGGGCTCTTAGTGACACTGAGCTGCTGGATCCAGCTTTACCTGAAGCTCAGGTGCCTCTCACCTTCCAGCAACATGAGCCACTTTACTCTCTATATTTAAGACAGTTGAGTTTCGGTCACTTGTCCACCGAGCACTCTCAGAAATGAATATCCTTGTAGGTTCCTCTTGGTGTTCGTGTGTCAGTGTGATCTTGGCTGGGTCAAAGATCAAGGAATATATGAATCATGTAACCACCCGCCCAACCCAGCATTTGTGGTTCCCCACCAAATGTCACCCAGCCAAGGGGCTTCCTGCCTGGGCGACAGTGAGACTCTAACTCAAAATAATAATAATAATAATAATAATAATAATAATAATTTTAAAAGAACAGCTTTGTCCTGTTCTTCCTAACTTTGTAATTTCCACCATTTATTTTCTCACTTCCCAACACTGGATGTTTGGATGACTTTTGCCAGATGTGTGTGTGTATGTGTGTGTGTATCTCACTCTACCACCCAGACTGGAATGCAATGGCACAATCATGGCTCACTGCAGCTTCAACCTTCTGGGCTCAGGCCATCCTAGTGCCTCAGCCTCTTGAGTGGCTGGGACTACAGGTGTGCACCACTACACCTGGCTAAGCTTTTTTTATTTGCATTTTTGTAAAGTCAAAATCCCGCTATGTTGCCCAGGCTGGACTTGAACTCCTGGCCTCAAGCGATCCTCCCGCCTTGGCCTCCTGCAGTGCTGGGATGACAGGTGTGTGCCTCCGTGCCCTGCCCTCCTCACTGTCTTAATTCACATCCTCTGGGGCCTCCGTTCCTGTCGGCCCGTCATTTTCTCCCTCCTCCTCGTCACTCTCTGTGTTGCTACCTAAACACCAGTCCTGGTAGGAGAGGTGAGCACTGGAACCCCATTCCGGGGACGGGGATTTTGTCAGGGCTGCGCCCCAGAAATCGGGGGCTGGAATGTCCTGAGCCTCACGTCGGACCCCTGTGTGCCATGTGCCTCCTGCAAATCTGCCAAGGGAAGAGTCAGGGTTCTCAGGCTTGTTTCTTCTCTGCAGGATGCTGTCCTCGAGGATGCTGTCCGGACAGGGGCCCTAACCGCCCTGCCTGCCACTGCCTGGAAGCCTCCCCCACCTGCTCTCACTTGGAGGGGAGGTCGCAGCAACGTTGCTCCCATCAGACTCCAGCAGCACACGAGGGCCAGCAGGGGCAGCGGGGCTGCCAGGGCCCGGCCATCCCCACGGGGGCCCCGCCGTGCCGGGTGCGTGGCCGCGGTTCGCCTCCTCACGCCATGCCCTGCGGGGGCAGGCAAGGGCTGTGCCGGGCGCCGGCTGGGTGGGCGCTCCTGCTCACCGGCTGCGGCC
>NW_007259508.1:420176-421146 GCF_000164805.1 Carlito syrichta
GCAGGGCAGAAGACGTCTTTTTTTTTTTTGAGCTGGGGGTCTCACGCTGCTGCCCAGGCTCGAGATCATGGCTAGTGCAGCCTTGACCTCCTGAACTCAGAGGATCCTTCTGCCTCAGCCTTGCAAGTAGCTGGGACGACAGACACCACCGCGCCCAGCTAACTTTTATTCTCAGTTTTGTACAGATGAGGCCTCACTATGTTGCCCGGGTTGGTCTCGAACGCCTGGCCTCAAGCCGTCCTCCCTCCTCAGCCTCCCAGGGTGCTGGGATGACAGGCATGAGCCATTGCACCCAGCTGGGGAATGACTTTGTCCTGGGACCTTTTGGGGCGGCCCAGTCTTCCCTCACATCCAGACATGACTGTCACTTCCATCGTGCACCTATGGGACATTTTGGGGCTAGGGGACTGGGTGGATGCTCTGGGCCATGTCCCAGGTGCTGAGGCCCAGAGCACACCGGGCACAGCTTCTGTCTGGACCTGACTGGACACCACCCCACTGACCACGGATGGCTATAGCAGCACTGGGGACACGCCTCACGGTGGCCCCCGACCCCCAGGAAGGACTCGAGGCCCTCGACCTGGCCTCTGTCCTGGAGTGCACAGTGTGGCTGGAAGCCCCGGGCCCGCTCCCCCTGGAAGGCTCCAAGTCCTCCCACCAAGCTCCAGACACCCACCTCACACACACAAGCCAAGACCAGGCTGCCAGAATTTTATTGGTGAGATGCAGAGAGCCGTGCGGCCCCTGCCCTGGAGTTCCTGCTGGTCGCCAGGGCTCCCTAGACCCCGGGGTAACGCCCCAGAAGTGGGTCAGCCCACGGGCCCGCAGGTGCCAGGAGCACCTCGGCGGAGAGGCTGTTCCGGGTGTAGTGGCCCCGCCAGGTGGCCTGGACGCGTCTGGCTGCCGCCTGTTGCTGCCTCAGCTGCCAGCGGGTGCGGAAGCCCCGCCAGGCTGACTGGATGACCGTGGC
>NW_007259508.1:421793-431670 GCF_000164805.1 Carlito syrichta
TGCCTGGATGGTGACCGCAGCACGGACGACGAGCTCCTCCACAACCTGCATTGAAACCAGCAGCTCCCCAGGCCGCCTGGGGGCCACCGCCAGCCATGGAGCCACGGCGGGGTCCACGGGCCCGACCGCCATGCTGGAAACAGCTGAGATCCATGCCTTGCCATCGTCCGGGGGGGCCTGGAGTACGGTGGTGGTCGGGGACGCCTTGGGACCAGCCGTAGGGGTCTTGGAGCTGGAGGAGCCCTGTGACCCCAGTGGTAACACCTGGTTAAAAAGGGGACGCGGGGAACCGCTTGGTGAGGACGTGTAGCCCAGAGACCCTCTCCGCACTCCTGGGGACAGCCTGGGGACAGCCACGGCCAAACCATGGGTGGGTAACGGGTGTCTTGTGGGTGCCATGCTCTTGGAGGGGACACCGGGGGGGCCTTTGCGTGTGCCAGGTGAGGCCTGGGATGTTTGCTTTTGCCCCCGCTGGGAGGGCACAGCCTTGGCCCCTCCTAGCATGTCCAGAACAGCACTGCTGCTGTGAATGGATTGGTGGGATTTCTGAGGGCCCAGGGACTCCCTGCGACTGCCCCAAGCCAGGTCCCCAGACTCCGGTTTCTGGAGCGCACTGGGGACAGCCTCCATCTGGAGGTGACTGGATGCTGCCTTTCCAGTCGAGGACAGATGCGGGGACAGGCGTGGGCCCATGCTGGCGGCCCCTGACCTCTGGGGAAGACTGGAGCTCCCCATCCTGGCCACAGACCCCGACCTGGATGTCACAGGACTGCCATGGGCCAGCAGGGGTGATCTCGAGGCCAGGGTCGAAGCCACGGTCCCCTGGGAAAGGCTCTGTCCCCTCCTCTGCACGCCGGGGACCCCGCCAACAGCCCCAGGGCGGACACTGGGGGCGTCACTATGGGCTGCTGCCTTTGGCTGCTGAGTGGAGGTGACGCGCCCGGCCACACTCGGGGCCTGGGGCGAGACAGGGACCACGCCGCGGGCTTGGCTGGGAGCCACCAGCCTGAGCAGTGGCTCCTGGCCCTGAGGAAGAGCCTCCTCCTCAGACTGGGGCCCTTGGTCGTGGGCCACGTCAGCCCCCTCAGGGCCGGAATACATCCATGGGGTGGCCTCCAGGATCACGGATCTGCTAGTGAGGCCACTGTACCCTCCGCTCAACCCTGACCCTGGGGAGAGAGCCCCGTTCGGCTTCTCTGACTCGGCCCGGTCCCCAGTAGCCCAGAACGGCAGGCCCCTAGCCTCATGGCTCAGTTGGGAGGCTCTGGACAGAACTGTGGGGACCCCGTGGAAATGCCCAGCTGTGGCACTGGCCTCCGAGGCCAGGGGACGGACGTGAGCCAGGCTTGTGGTGTGGGATGCCTGGAGGGACCCCGTGGACCCCGTGGAAGCTGGGGCTTGGTGATAGGGATGGGGGAGGAGTCCAATCACCACGGACCCCTGGTGGGGGCTCTGGGCCACACTAGAGGCCCCCGCGGTCAGCACAGAGCCGGGAGGGACACTTGGACCTGCCGCACTCACCACTGAGCTCGGGGGCAGCCCTGGGGTATCTGCACCAACTGAGGGCCGTGCAGACAGACTCTGCTTCTTTTGAGCGGCAGCAGAGGCCGTCGTCAGACTGGCCACAGAACCCAGACGCAGGCTCTGGGCTGGGGCGTGGACCACATAGGCTGGCAGGAGGCTGGGGGTCACAGCGCTGGCCACGGACCCTGGCGAGAGGCTCTGGCCCATGCCCCTGATCACGGACCCCCGGGGGAGGCTGGAGACCACGTCACTGGGCACCCGCCAACTGGCCACGGAACCTGGTGTAAGACCACCACCAGCTGTGCCGGCCACAGAGTCCCAGGGGCTCCCATCTGCCTGCTGATAGCCGGAGGGGAGGGCCTGCACCCCAGAAGGGGGCCCATGGCCCAGGTGCACTGGCGGAGGGACACTGACCTGGGGACCGCTCACAGACAACTCAGACTGACTCCCACCTGGAGGGAGGCTGGAGGCCACCCCGGGGGCCGAGGAGGCTGCCTGGTAACTCAAAGGGGCACTGGCCTCCGAAAGCTGGACAGCCATGCGGCCGGCCCCCTGAGGGTGACTTGGGCCCACACCGGTCCCTATGTTCCCCCCAGACTGACTCTCGGCCAGGCTGGTGGGCATGGTCCCCCAGGGCGGGCTTGGAGCCACGCTGCCCAGCAGAGGGCTGGAGCCTGGGCCCGGGCGGCAGGCGTCCTCGTCAGCCATCAGAGCCCTGTAGAGATCTGGGGTGGAGATGGCAACCACAGAGGGGGGACAGGCACTGAGACGCCGCCCGCCCACACTGGGGGGCCGAGGGGACTCCGCGGACATGTCAGGGAACACTGGGTCCTGGAAGCTGGAGACCACCCTGCCAGCCATCAGAGGCCCCGCACACAGACCCACCCTAGTGCCCAGGGACGGCGGGTGCAGACCTGGGCCCCCGCTGCCAGGCACACAGGGGTAGGGTCCGCCCGTGCTGACCGAAATGACAATGGATGGGTGACACAGGCTGGGGGCCACCGCGGCCACCCCTGACCACCGCAGACTCGAATCCCCCTCAGGGACCCAACCTGACTCACCGAGGCCCCGACAAACACCACTGGCCACAGATGGCTGGGCAGGCCTCAAGGCCCACCCAAGGGCCACAGGGGGCTGGGCGGGGCTGGGGGCCACCACACTGGCTACATGCAGATGAGCGAAGCTGGGGGACATCCCAGGGGCCTGAGATGGTGGAGCCAGGCTTGGGGACACCCCCATGGCTTGAGATGGCTGGGCTGGGCTTGGGGACACCCCAAGGGCCTGGGACGACTGGGCTAGGCTTGAGGACATCCCCGTGGCCTGAGATGACTGAGCTAGCACTGGGGACATTCCAATGGTTTGAGATGGCTGGGCTAGGCTTGGGGACACCTCAACGGCCTGAGATGGCTGGGCTAGGCTTGGGGACACCCCAAGGGCCTGGGACGACTGGGCTAGGCTTGAGGACATCCCCATAGCCTGAGATGACTGAGCTAGCATCGGGGTCATTCCAATGGTTTGAGATGGCTGGGCTAGGCTTGGGGACACCTCAACGGCCTGAGATGGCTGAGCCAGTCTTGGGGTTACCTCATTAGCCATAGGGGTCACACCATGGACCACAAATGACTGGGGTAACCTCGGGGTCACTCCCCTGAGCACAAATGGCTGGGCTAGACCAGGGGACATCCCAGTGGCTATAGATGGCTGGGCCAGCCTTAGGGTCACTCCAATGGCCAGAGATGGTTGGGCTAGTCTTGGTGACATCCCAATGGCCTGAGATGGCTGGGTTAGGCGTGGCGACATCCCACTGACTTGAGATGGTTGGGCTAGTCTTGGAGACACCCCAGTGGCCTGAGATGGCTGGGCTAGGCTTGGCGACATCCCAATGGCCTGAGATGACAGGGCTAGTCTTGGGGACATCCCAATGGCCTGAGATGGCTGGGCTAGTCTTGGGGACATCCCAGTGGCCTGAGATGGCTGGGCTAGTCTTGGGGACATCCCAGTGGCCTGAGATGGCTGGGCTAGTCTTGGGGACATCCCGATGGCCTGAGATGGCTGGGCTAAACTTCGGGACACTACAATGACTTGAGATGACTGGGCTAGGGTTGGGGACATTGCAACAGCCTGAGATGGCTGGGCCAGCCTTGGGGTTACCTCATTAGCCATAGATGGCCAGGCCAGCCTTGGGGTCACATCACTGGCCACAAATGGCTGGGGTAACCTTGGGGTCACTCTCCCGGCCACAGATGGCTGGGCTAGACTAGAGAACATCCCAATGGCCAGAGATGGCTGGGCCAGCCTTGGGGTCACTCCAGTGGCCTGAGATGTCTGAGCTAGCCTTGGGGACATTCCAATGGCTTGAGATGGTTGGGCTAGGTTTGGAGTCACCCCACCCACCACAGATTGCTGGGCTAAGCCTGGAGATCCCTCTCTGGACACTGTATGCCGGCATAAGCTTGAGGTCCACTTACTAGGCTCTGATGACTGGCCTGGGCTTGGGGCCTTCCTCCCAGTCACTGGAGGCCGGAGCAGACTTGGGGCCCAGCTCCTGGCCCCATGAGACTGCTTGTACCCAGTGGGGACCACAGCATCTAGGGACAGCGTCCTCCTCAGTGTGGTTCCAAGAGACAAGCTCTGGACCAGGTTTTGGGCACTCTGGCCTGAGGTGAACCCATGTATATCATTCTCTGAGCCCCAGTGGACACTGAAGGTCAGGCTGGACACTGTCCCGTGGTGGAGGATGGGCACTTTCTCCGAGACCGCAGAGGACTGGGCAGGGAGGTCTAGGGTCAAGTGTCTATGGCTGTTTTCCGTCTCTTCTGTGTCCTCATGCCTCTGGAGCCTCCCCATGGGGTCCCGAGGGAGCGGGGACCCCAAATCGAAGTTTCCTTCCGAGCCGCCCTCCCAGCATGCCTCCTCCCGGCAGATAGTGGTCAGATTGGCCTCAGTCACGGTGGCCAGGCTGAGGGAGCTGGAGCTCTCTGGGGAACTGCGGGAGTTGCTGGCCCAGGATAAGCTTCTGGTCAGTGGGCTGTCCACATCCAGCCGCAAGCCGCCTAGCAACTCACTGAAGATGGACTCCCCGGGGCGGGGCAGGGCTGGAACTCTCCCCCGTCCGGCGAGGGTCGTGCAAGGAGGGGTACGGGCCAACCCACCCCCCGAGGAGGCTTGGAACAGATCGAAGCCCCCCCGCGCCTTGGCTGCCTGCGCTTTGGCCACGGTGACGGCCTGCAAAGGATCCAGGGCCACCCTGCTGGTGCCCTCCCTGGTCCCTGGGGGGGCCTGCTTGCCACCTGGGGACGGAGACCTCCTCCGGGGGCTCTTCTCGAAGGCCCTGGATGGCCCGTGTGGACCTCTGGCCGCAGAGGGTCGAGACAGGTTGGGGGGTGCCCGGGTGGCCCCTGGGGACCAACCCCCACAGGCAGGGGAGGGCTGGTGGGTGCTGGAGGCCCTCCCACCACCCATGTGGCTTGGAAGCCTTCCTGAGGCCGCTGCGCCTTCCGTCGTCGATGCCCACGTCAGAGGGGCCACCCTGCCGACCGTGTGTGGCCTGTGGGAGCTTGGGGCCCTGCCCCGGGGCACCGAGGGCTGGGTCGTGCTTGAGCCCACACCAAAGGTGGTGAACGGCTGCCACAGGCCAGGGGGCAGCTGCGGGGGTCGCCGCCCCGGCGCCAGGGGGCCCGCCCCATCCCCCGGGGGCCACAGGTCTGATGCCTGCCCGCCCGCCTCCAGGGTCAGCCCCACGCTGTTCTTTCCCACCAGGTTCAAGAAGCCCCTGCAGGGCCCCATCCCCCAGGACAGCATGACGTCCAGGACAGTGACCAGGGGACACTGGTGAGTGCTGGTGACCACCCTCCTGGCCATGGAGGCTCCCGCAGGGACCACTGGCACGCAGGGTGACTCCCACAAGACAGCCCCATCCCCCATCTCCCCCCAGGGCCTGGCAGGCCAGCTGACCTTGTGGGCCTGTGGTCTCCCAGGACCCAGGGTGGGCCGCCACGCGGCCGACGGGCTCCCCCTGTGGTTCACCTCCACCGAGGACAGTGGCCTGGATGCCCCGGTCCCCGGGGCTTTCGAGGCAGCCCTGGGGAGGATGGCTCCGGGCCGCAGGGCCGCCTGCGGCCACGACTGACTCAGGACGGCACCCAGTTCGCCCTGGCACAGGGCCTGGCTCAGCGCCACCCGCTCCTCGGGCGTCAGGGCCCTGCTGGGCGCCTCGGCCAGCCTGCCCTGCAGGGCCCTGGTGAGCTCTGCCCGCAGCTCGCCCCGCGACAGGACCCGAGCCAGGGCCATGCCCAGCTCGCCCCACGGCAGCGCCTTCACCAGTGCCGCACTGGCCATGCCCATGGGCAGCGCCTTGGTCACGGTGGTGCCCAGGGCCTCCCTGGACAGGGCCTGGCTCAGAGCCGCCCGGACCTCCCCCTGGGAGAGGGCTTTGGCCAGCATGACGGGGAGGTCCTCTTGGGTGCCCAGCACGGCGGCCAGCTCCGCGCACAGGGAGGCCAGCTGTGAGGCCGCCAGGTCCTCCTGGGAGGGCGAGGCCTGGCAGGGCATGGGTGGCTGGGCCCCCGTGGCCCTGCTGTCTCCCCAGGTCTTAGTGCTGCATGTAGGGGGTCCAGAGGACGCCATCAGAGGGACCAGCATGCCCCGAATCTTGGAGGCTGCCGCTTGTGGGCCCTGGGAGGTCCTGCCTGGCGCGTGGCTGTGGCCCTGGGGTGTGCCCGTTGGCTGGGCCTGCGGCGAAGTGCTGAGGGTGCCCGGGTGTTGGCAGGGCTGGGCAGATGCCTTGGGCCCAGTCGGCAGCGGCCGACCCTGGGTCTTGGCGCCGAGGTCACTAGCCTTGGCGCTGAGGTGCCCTGTGATGAGGCATGTGGCTGTGTCTGTGGCCAGCTGGGCCTGGAGCTGTGCCTCCACCAGCTCGGCAGGCAGACGGACCTGATTCGAGGCTCTGGTCGGCAGAGTGGCTGGGTGTCCCTGGGGGAGGGGCCCCTTCCCAGGCACAGACGCCTGGGCGGGCACCTTTGCGTCATCTGTCCTCAGATGTGCCTGCAGCAGGAGCTGGGTCCCCTCCTCAGCAAGTCTCATCCGGCACGGAGACTTGGTGGTTTCCAGGGCCACACTGGTCTTGGATGCCGAGTCTGCCCTCATCCCTGTCGGGGACCTGGCCTTGACCCGCTTGGCTTCAGAAGGCGTCTTGGTTGGAGCCTTGAAGGCCCCTGGCTGCGGCTGAAGCAGGGCCCTGGCCCTCCCCTGGGCCATGCAGGAGTGTGATGAGACCTGGGCCGTCCCTGAGGCCTGCTTCACGCTCACAGCAGCCTTGGCCTTCCCTGCGTTCAGAGGCGTGGGGCCCGGGGCGCGGGGCGTTCTGGCTGTCGACCCCGCTGGGGTTGGGGCCTTGAGATGTCCAGCTGCTGGAGAGGCCAGGCACAGGCTCCAGAAGCCCGTGGCCACCGAGCGAATCTGGGCTGGGGTCTTGGTTATCATGGCCGGCAGGCGTGTCTGGGGCAGGGGCTTGACTGTCGAGGTGGCTGGGCGCGTCTGGGATGACGTCTTGAACGTGGGCGGTGCTGGGCCGGTGTGCGGTGGGCTTTTGGTGCCAGTGGCCGCCGGGTGCATCTGGGGTGGGGTCTTGGTCACTGTGGCAGCCAGGCACGTCTGGGGCAGGGACTTCATGATGGAGGCCAGCAGGCACGTTGGGGGTGAGACCTTGGCCAGGATGGTCGTGGGGTGTGTCTGCGGCGGGGCACTGGTGACCGCGTCCATCAGGGGCACCTGGGCTTGGGTCTTGGTCATCTTGGGCCCAGGGTACATCTGGAGTGGGGTCTTGCTCAGTGTCATCGTGGGCTCTGGGCTCGGCTTGGCCTGGGTCCTGGTCACCGTGTGCACTGCATATGTCTGTGGCAGGGTCCTGGTTTCGGAGACCCCGGGGCCCATTGGTGGAAGCATCCTGGGGGTCACAGACCCTGGGCATAGCTGGCGGTGGGCCTGGTGAGGTGGGAAGGTGGTCCCCGGGGCTCCGGTGGCACGAGGAGCCTGCCTGCCAGGCTCTGGGGTGCCCTGGGCTGCCAGGGGCTGCGGGCTAGGTGCTGGCTGGGAGCGGCAGGGAACCAGGCTTTCGGAGGAGGGGAACTGGGTCTCCTTGGTCAGCATGACAGGCCGGTGTGGACAGCGGTCTTCCTCCGAGCGCTGGAAGCGCACCTGCTGAGGCGCGTGGTACGGGATGTCCCCCTCCTCCACGGATGGCCGCTTGACCACTGACCTGTTGGACCGGAGGAGCCGCCGGGTGCTGAAGCGCCGCCAGGTCTCCTGGATGGCTCTGGCCGCCACCATCTGCTTGGTCAGCTGCTGCCGCAGCCGGTGGCCCCTCCACTTGGCCTGGATGAGGGTGGCTGCGCGGGACAGCATCATGTCCATCTCGTCCACCATGATGTTCCTGAAGGCCTGGCTCTCCACCACCGCCCTCAGGCGCGGGATGGGGCGGGACAGCGCCATCCCGGCCTCGGCTGGCTGTCGTCCGAGGCGCTCCTCGGCCCTGGGGGGCGCCTGCCAGGGCTGTGGAGACACTTTGTCCATTTTGTCCTGAAGCCTAGATGTGGGCGGGCCTGGGAGGGCACTCTGCCCGCGGGGTGGCGCCTGGCAGGTCAGCTGCGGCTCTGGCTTGGGCTGCATGGACGTGGGCGCCAAACAGGTCAGCCGAGCCTGTGGGGCGGCAGGGGGCGGTGTGTGGGAGCATGCAGCAGGAGGCGTCCTGCCTGGGCAGACACTACTCAGAGACCCCGTGGTCACTTCGATGCTGGCAGACCGTGCACGTGCCCACACAACTGCCCAGCCACCCGCCTGCTTCTCAGACCTTCTGTGTCTTGCACACGCCCCGAGTAAAGCGCCGGTCACGCTGTTTTGGAAATGGACGTGTGTGTGCCTGTGTGTGGCTGGCTTCTCCCCAGGGACAGGACCCAGGTCTGAGTCATCTCTGTGCCCCCATCTCAGTCACGAGGCGTGGCTGCAGGCTGTCAGCAGGGAGGGATTGGCGGGGCGTGTCTTGACTGATCCCTCATGAGAGGACTGGAAGTGGGAAGGTGGGTGGACGACGGATGCGGGACTGGGCGCGGAATGAACGAATGTGGGTGAGTTGGAGGGATGGATGGAGGGCTGGGCAGAAGAGTGAGTGAGTCGGCGAGGTTGGTGGGCGAAGTGATGGGCAGGTGAAAGGACAGAAGAATGGGCCGGGCTCAAGGGCTCAGCCTGTAACCCCCGCACTTGGGCACTTTGGGAGGCTGAGCGAGTGGATGATCTGTGCCTGCGAGTTCGAGACCTGCCTGGGCAACTTGGCAAGACCTCGTCTCTACAATAAATAAAAAATGAGCCAGGTGTGGCGGCATGTGCCTGTCGTTCCGGCTACTTGGAAGGCTGAGGCGGAAGGATCGCCGGAGCCCAGCAGGTTGGTGCTGGGGTGGTGGTGAGTGTGTCACTGCACTCTAGCCTGGGTGATGGAGTGAGACTCCAACTCAAAAACAGAAGAAAGAAAGAAAAAAGAGAGCAATGAACACATGGGTGGATGGATAGAGGGGGATGGGTGGATGAATGGGTGGGTGGTTGAGTGAGTGGACGGGTGGATGGATGGGTGGGTGGATCACAGACTTGACGGCATATGGGTACATAAACAGATGGAGGGATGGATGTGTGGTTGGGTGATAAGGGTTGAGGCCTTGAAATGTCCAGCTGCTGGAGCGGACACCCATCTGGGCTGGGTCTTGGTTTTCATGGCTGCCAGGCATGTCCGGAGCAGGGGCTTGAATCGTTGAGGTGGCCAGGCATGTGTGGGTGGATGGCTGAATGGATGGGTGGATGGTGGGTGGGCGGGTAGAGGATAGATGGGTGGGGTGATCAAGGACTTGACGGTGGATGTCTGGCAGCTGGTAGTCAGGTCAATGGCAGGTGAAGGATGGAGAGAAGGAAGAAAGAGAGGGTAGCTATGGCTTTCAGGAGTAATTTGGGTGCAAAGAGTTGAGACACTGTCAACTGTGTAACCTGGAGCCCGGCACACTTGGCAGAATCCCCCTTCTTCAGGTTGGACCAGCCAGACCCCTTGCCCAGTCATCTTACCTTGGAGGGTCATACGTTGGAGGAGATAAGAAGAGGTGGAATCTCGGAAACCACTCAGTAAGAGGAGGCAGCCCTGCATCCCATGCAACGTGCAGCAATGCCGCCCTGGGCTGGTTCTGCGCTCAAGACCGACAGGAAAAGACATGTTAAAAGCCAACTTCTTGCTGAGCTCAGTGGCTCAGCCTGTAATCCTGCGCCTTAGGAGGCTGAGGTGAGTGGATTGCCTGAGCCCATGGGTTCGAGACCTGCCTGG
>NW_007259508.1:431690-435362 GCF_000164805.1 Carlito syrichta
CTCCAGTCTGGGTGACAGAGTGAGACTCCAACTCAAAAAAAAAAAAAAGCCAACTTCTCAAAAATATATGTATATAAGTTCACAAAGATTAATGTGCAAGGAAATTTATTCCAATGTTGTTTTGTAGTTAGAACCCAAACAAGACCATGAGCAATAACCAACATGGTGATTAGAAAGGGTTCATCATTGTACTGTTTAGCAGAGTAAAAACTGGAAGCAACCCAAATGTTTACTAACAGGGGAGTGCCTTAAATTAATCAAGAGAACATTCATGGCTGAGTGGCTCATGCCTGTAACCCCAGCACTTTAGGAGATTGAGGTGGGAGGCCAAGAGTTCAAGCCCAGCCTGGGCAACACAACGAGAATTTGTCTCTAATTTTTTTTTTTTTTTGAGTTGGAGTCTCATTCTGTCGCCCAGACTGGAGTACAGTGGCCGCTCCCGGCCACCGCAGCCTCGACCTGCTGGGCTCCGGCGATCCTTCCACCTCAGCCTTCCAAGTAGCCGGAATCAGAGGCATGCGCTGCCACGCCCAGCTGATTTTTTGATTTATTGTAGAGATGAGGTCTCGCTGCCCAGGCGGGTCTCGAACCCACGGGCTCAGGCAATCCACTCACCTTAGCCTCCCAAAGGCACGGGATTACAGGCTGAGCCACCGAGCCCAGCTGCTCCACAGATGTTTATGGATGCACACATGAATGGATACACGGGTGGATGGTTGCAGCCCAAGCTTCAGAACCTGGAAACAGCAGCTTCAGGATCTGAGTGGGTCCATTTAGGGTCTGAGGTCTCATCAACTACACAGTATGGCCCTTGGGGGGAACTCAGCCGGAGCAGAAGAAACAGAACTGTGGGGGATCAGGAGAAGGAACAGGGGCCTCCCTGACACATGGGCCAAGGGGCGAGCTCAGCAAGTTCAAGAAAAATCACTCTGAGCCTCAGTTTCCCTGTTTGTCACGAGAGCTAAGATCACCATCCCTAGGGTCCCAAGGAGACGCGATGGGCTGTCCAGGATGGACCGCTCCCCTCATGAGCAAGTCAAGGCTTTGGGGGTCCCTCTGCCCCTGCTCCGGGGGCTAAGGAGCTGACCCACCACTGGGAGTAGCCTGGATGGCCCAGAAGGCTTCTGAGGGCACTGAAGGCCAGAGGAGAGCGATGGGGGCCCCCCACCCCCCCGAAGAGCCTTCCACCTGCCCCACTCACCTGCCCCTGAAGCTGAAACCCCCAGCCCGATGGCCGGCCCTGGGGCCCTGGTGCCATGGAGGCTTTGTGACTCAAGGCCAAGTTCCAGCCAATCCTGCCAACTCTTGGGGGAGGGGCCCAGTGGGAGGGGCTGAGGGCAGGAGGCGGCTTCAGTGGGGTCTTTTCTGAGCACCAACCATATACTAGGACCTGCCCCGGGCCTGGGGACGACCCCGGCTCCATTCATTTAGGGTGGGAGGAAACCTAACAGCCGGTGGGATGGGCTTGTGGGGAGCTGAGTCCCCAAAGGGGCAGAAGGAACCGTCCATGGGGTACAGGGGAAAGGCATGCCAGGTGCAGGCATCCGAGGCCCTGAGGCCGGGAGGAGCTGGGCGTGATCAAAGAGAAGAAATAGGGCTGGGCGCGGTCTCTCATGCCTGTAATCCCAATACTTGGTGAGTCTGAGGTGGGAGGATCACTTGAGCCCAGGAGTTTGAGACCAGCCTGGGCAACATAGTGAGACCTTGGCACTCTCTTTTTTTTTTTTGTAGTTGGAGTCTCTGTCACTCAGGCTGCAGCGCAGAGGCACACTCATAGCCATCGCAGCCTCGACCCACTGGGCTCTGGCGATCCTTCAGCCTCAGCCTTCCAAGTAGCTGGAACCACAGGCACGCGCCACCACGCCCAACTAATTTTTTGATTTATTGTAGAGACAAGGTCTCGCCATGTTGCTCAGGCTGGTCTTGAACCCCTGGGCTCAGGCCATCCTCTCGCCTCCACCTCCCAGAGCACTGGGATTACAGACATAAGCCACCATGCCCAGCCGGCCCCATCTCTTAAAAAGAGAGAGAGAAGCCAGGCTCGGTGACTCAGCCTGTAATCCTGCGCCTTTGGGAGGCTGAGGTGAGTGGATTGCCTGAGCCCGCGGGTTCGAGACCCACCTGGGCAGCGAGACCTCATCTCTACAATAAATAAAAAAATCAGCCGGGCGTGGTAGCGCATGCCTGTAATTCCAGCTACTTGGAAGGCTGAGGCGGAAGGATCGCCGGAGCCCAGCAGGTCGAGGCTGCGGTGGCTGGGGGCGGCCACTACTCTCCAGTCTGGGTGACAGAGTGAGACTCCAACTCAAAACAAACAAACAAACAAAAAAAAAAAGAGAGAGAGAGAGAGGAGAGGCAGCAGAGCCATAGAGGCATGGTAGACGGGGCCTCTGAGGGGAGTACAGGAGTTTTATTGCAAAGGCAGAAGGAACATGAGCTCTGACCTGCATCCTGGGTCTGGCTCTGAGGTTGGGCCACTTAGGGTGGGCAGGCGGGGGCACTGACCCTGAGCTGCAGCCCCAGAGGGGAGTATGAGGCCAACATGCTGGGTCACCTCCTGGGGCTGGGCTTGCGGCCTGGCACGAGTCGCCGCTGGCCGGGCCGAGGTCCACACACACCTCAGCCTCGGCGCTGTGACTTTTTGGTCACAGAGCCCGACCTGGAGCCTCAGCCCGGCCTCCGAGGGCAACCACCAGGGGACGCAGGGCAAGAGGCCTGGGGGGGGGCCCAGCCTCACTCTGCAGACACCACCCCGCGCCCCCATCTTCTCTACCCAGTGAGTGTGGCCCTGAGCAAACCAGGGACGTGGCAGTTGGACCGGACAGATGACAGTGGGGAGCCAGGCTCCCAACGGCTCTGGGTCTCCTCTGTGTCTAGACCCCTCCGCTCCCTTGACGCAGGGGAGCAACGGGGAAGGTCCTGAGTCAACCCAAGCGAGGTCACTGTTGACAACCAAACCCCCACATACAGCTCTTGCAGCCTCGAAAGGAGGTGGTGAGGCCTGACTCTCAAAGGCCAGACAGTGGCCCTTCCATGCACGTTTCCTCGTCTACAAAATGGGCACAACTTGCCTGCCTTCCCTGGCAAGGCCAGCTAGATACACCCACTCACCCTCTGGACTTGCTGTGTGAGCCGGAAGCCAAGGCTCAGGGTCCCTGCCGCCCAGAAGAGGTCGGGAAAGCGAGGAGGTGAGGGCCAAGGTTCCAGAAGCAAGGAGCCTGAAGTCTGATCGGCTCTGCCCAATGCCCTTAAGAGGCTGTGTGACCTCCAGCCAGTTGCTTAACCTCTCTGACCGCGTTTCCTCAAAACGGGGAAGCAGCATGAGGGCGAAGAAGCGCACTTCAGGGAGACACCTGAAAAGTCCGGGACTCTCAGTCCACGGGCCGCACTTCCGTCCCGGAGGCCCACCCTTGGACCGGCCCGCACCCACCAAGCGATAACGCAGGCCCACCCTGAGCGCCCACGGCCCGCCAAGCCCTGCGCCGTGAACACAGACTCGGCCTGCGCAGCTTGCCGGGCGAGCTTTCCCAGCGTGGCCTCCCTCCTGGACGGCGGAACAGAGGCCCAGCGGGTCCCGAGCGGCCGCCTCTCCCTCCCCGCCTGGGCCCGAGCGGTTCCCCTTCCGCCTCGAAGCGCTCCTCGCCGGCAGGCACGGGGGACATCGGGGGTCCC
>NW_007259508.1:436073-436970 GCF_000164805.1 Carlito syrichta
TCCCCATAGTTTCCCACCACTGTCAGTCATTTTCTTACAGTATTATGTTGGATGTTCAAGGTCCACTATATGAGTGAGAACATGTGATACTCAGATCTTTGTTTCTGTCTGAGAGGTCACTCAGTATTATCGACTCTAGTTCCATCCAGGTTGCAGCGAAATTCATGATTTTGTTCTTTTTTAAAAGGCTGCGTAGTATTCCATCGTGTATATGTACCACATTTTTTAATCCAGTCCTCTTTTGATGGGCAACATGGTTGCTTCCAGGTTCTTGCTATTGTGAGCAATGCTGCGATAAACATCCGTGTGCAGGTATCTTTTTTATAGAGTGATTTGAGTTCTTCAGGGTATATTCCCAGTAGGGGGATTGCAGGGTCATATGGGAGGTTGGTATTTAGAGCTTTTAGGAATCGCCACACTGCTTTCCACAGAGGTTGCACTAGCTTACACTCCCACCAGCAGTGTAGAAGTGTTCCCTTTTCGCCACACCCTCCCCAGCAGCTGTTATTTTTGGAGTTGTTGATAATTGCCATTCTGACTGGAGTTAGGTGGCATCTCAGTGTGGTTTTGATTTGCATCTCCCTGATGGTTAGTGAGGTTGAGCATTTCTTCATGTGTGTGTTGGCTGCTCGAATGTCTTCCTTTGTGAAGTGTCTGTTCATGTCTTTTGCCCATTTGATAATGGGGTGGGTTGTTTGTTTTTTTTCAGCACATTTGAGTTCCTTGTCGATCCAAGATGTTAAGCCTTTGTCAGACCTGGAGCTGGCAAGTATTTTTCCCAGTCTGTGGGCTGTCTCCCAGCTCTCTTGATGCTTCTTTACAAAAACCAACGCAGGAAAACACACACACACCGCGACGCTTGTTCCCGAGGAGAAGCAGAAAGAGGGCGGGAGGGGG
>NW_007259509.1:0-1829 GCF_000164805.1 Carlito syrichta
CCCCACCATAAGGCTGGCTTGCCTGTCACAACTTAGACAGAGGGGAGTTTGGAAGGGACTTATTGTTTAACACTCACACACTGCCAGCAGGGGTTACAGAAGCAGAAGAACCCAGTCAACCTATTAACATAGATATTATGAGGTAAACAAAAACCTAGAGGCATGGGTAGAGATTTATAAACTACAACAAACACTTCTTATACAACAACAAAGCTTTTAAGCCTCTCACTTTGTGCATGAGAGGAGCTAAAATGCACATGAACCACAAAGCAATGGCATTAGCCTTTTAGTGTAACTGTGATAGCAAACTGTGTTGAGGGAAATTTTGGATTTGTTCTCTAAGGAAGCCACACCAGGCAAATTCTCAGTGTGTGGCTGTTGCTAAGGCACCATTCAGAGAAAGGAATAAAAACCTCACTGTTGTGGTTTTGAAGGGTAAAGAGCTATGTGATCCTAGGGAAAAATAAGTCTGGGATTCCAAACTAGCTGAGCATCCAGACTTGAATCCCTGTGGAGAAGCCTAAGTTCTGTTGAAATCTTAACTCTTTGAAAGACACTGGCATTTTTACCAAATTTTGCAACCAAGATTCTCAAAGAAATGAAGAATGAAGAACCAGAACACTTAGAAGAACTCTGTGGGAAAAATTAATTTTGTGCCAACATTGAGTTTACTATGCATATTTTAGAGAGACATAGACTTTGATAGTAGAATGGGTACTTTTATATGACAGCTTGACTGGGCAAAGGAATGCCCAGATAGCTGATAAACATTATTTCTGAATGTGTCTGTGAGGGAGTTTTCAGAAGAGATTCACATTCAAATAAGTAGACTGAGTAAAGAAAATCCTTCCTTACCAATATGGGCACACATCATCCAATCTTTTGAGGGTCCAAACAGAACAAAAAGGCATAGAAAGTATGATCTCTCTCTCTCTCTCTCTCCCCCCCCCCCGCCTTCAGCTGGCACAGCTCTCACCTCTTCCTGTCTCTAACATCTGAAATCATAGTTGTTGGGCCTGTGGGACTTACATAATTGGCTCTTCTGGTTCTTAGGCTTTCAGACTTGGACTAAATTGCAACACTGACTTTCCTGGTCCTCCAGCTTGCAGATGGCAATGGTTGGGGTTGAATTTCTCAACCTCCATAATCATGTGGCCAATTTACATAATAAATCTCTTTCTCTTTCTCTTTCTCAGGGGCCCTAACTAATACAGACATCTAAACAAAACAAAACAAAACAAAACACTGTATTGGAAAATTAGAAAATGTGCTACTTTGAGGAACTAAATTGCCCTTGCAAAAGTGTTCATTATCTTAATTAAAATAATAGACATAATCTCTATTTATAGAAAAAAGATACATCTTGGAGAAAAAGAATGGAGAATTCGTTTATTATTCGCATATATCTATAGAGAGAGAATACCTTCTCTCTTTGTATGAATCAGTTTTGCATTTCTATAAATGAATACCTCAGTCTCGGTAATTTATAAAGAAAACAGGTTTTCTTCTTGGCTTCTGGTGAGGCCTCAGAAATGTTTTTACTCATGATGAAAAGTGAAGGGAGCCGGACTCGGTGGCTCAGCCTGTAATCCCGCACCTTTGGGAGTCTGAGGTGAGTGGATTGCCTGAGCCTGCAGGTTTGAGATCTGCCTGGCCGGCGAGACTTCATCTTTACAATAAATCAAAAAAATTAGCCGGGCATGGTAGCACGCACCTGTAATTCCGGCTACTCGGAAGGCTGAGGTGGAAGGATCACCTGAGCCCAGCACGTCGAGGCTGCAGTGGCTGGGAGTGGCCACTGCACTCCAGTCTGGGTGACAGAATGAGAT
>NW_007259509.1:2145-5860 GCF_000164805.1 Carlito syrichta
AAGATCTAAATCATGATCTCAACAAACCTGTGGTCTAAATAGGGAGATGGATATTCATCAAAGTAGGGTAAGTGCTAGATGTATGGTAAGTGCTAGGGTCGTGTCTTTCCAAAAATGGTTCAATATCGCCAATCCCATATACTTTTCTAGAACCTGAAATCACCCATCATGAGAGAGAGCCTAACTCCCCTGCCTTTAAATCTGGACAGGCTAGCTAGTGACTCATTTAGAGGTAAGAAAATGCAGCAGAAGTGACACTGAGTGACTTCCAAGGCTGAGTCCTGCAGGCTTCTGCCTTGTCTTCTGGAATTCTCACTACCGAAGTCTGCAGCTGCCACATAAGCAAACAGACTGCCCTGTGGATGCTATGCTATGAGAAAACCCAAACTAGCCTATGCAGAGAAACCACATGGAAAGACTCTGAGACCACATAAAAAGAGAGAGATGCTTGGCAGCTAACAGATGCTCCGTACTCCCTCCTTTGCAGTTCCAGCTTCAGCCACCATTTAACTACAACCCATGAAGACAACAAGCTAGCTGCCCAGTTGGGGCCTTCCTGACTTTCTCAACTACAGAAGTCACAAGATTCAAGAAGGACTAAGTTTTGTGGCAATTTACTATGCACCAAAGGTAACTGAAATGAAGTCCCTGTAGGGAGAACACCATTTGCTTTGTCCGCCAGTCATTATGAGCTCTGGTCTATAGTATGTTTTTCACAAATACCTATCAAATTGGTTGAATAAAGGTAAGAGGTAGGTACATTGATAGTATAAAGGAATTCTGAGATTAAGGCACGTGTATGGTCAGCTTCTGGTGAGGGCTCACTTCTTGGTTTGCAGAAGACTGCCTTGTCACTGTGTACTCACATGACTTTTTGTGTGCATGGAGAGAAAAATGACACTGATGAAGAGGAATGCTTCCCAGAGGAGGTAACAACTCAAACACATGTCAATGAATGAATCAAAAATTTTCAATGAAATAAGGAGTGGAAAGGCAATTTCCGATAGAAGGAGAGCAAATAACATGCAGAGGCATGGAACAGCTTGGTAGAATTAGGGAAGCTTAAGCAACTTCATATGGCTAAAAGAGGGCATATCAATGTAAATTACAGGGAATGTAGTTGGAGAGTTTGGTAGAACTGGAGCCGGAGAGGTCTTGTGTAATTAGTTAGTTACAGAGTCACTGGGAGAGCTACTACACTCTTCCCTATTCCCAAACAGTAGGCTTTTTCAGGCCAGCCAGACCTCCCTTCACATCTTTTACTGTTTAATGAATTTTCTGGGTGCATGGGCCTCTTCTTTCCATCTTGTGTCAATGAGAGGGTGAGAACTCTGTGAAGTGACTCAGCTGTAGACACACTTTGAAAAATATGATCTTCTCCTAGGTGTAGGATTTTTCTGAAATGGCACACAGATTCCTTCAGACCTTGAATCTCCAAGTCTTTCTTGGGTGTCTAGAGAAACCTGCCATCTCCTAGAGACACAGGGGAAGAAGACTCAAGGCTACATTGGCATCTACACTCTGCTTTCCCCAAGATAGCTCATCTTTTTTTCTAAGTTCAAAGAACCCTTATTTAGTCTAGCAAAGGATAGCCCGTATCTTTAGCTGATCATTCAAATGTATTGTTTGTGTACATGGGCCCCAGATTTTGAAACTGAAAGTCACAAATTAATTCCTTTGCTATCTGTGTTCTGCAATGACATCTTTAAGACAGTGACTCTGTCAGGACAGGCTATGTTATGCTGTAAAAACAAATATCCCAACACTCTGTGGCTTAACATAGCAAATATCTACCTTTCTCCCTCATGCTACCTGGCCAGTATGGAGGGTGAGCTTTCATCTAGTCTTTCAGAATTCAAGGCAGACACTAGCTGAATATCAACACGTGCTTCCACAGTTATCCATCAGGTGAAGAGAAGATATTGGACTGTGAGTTATCTTTTAAAGTTTCTACCAGGAATAAAACACATGTCACAGTAGAGGCTGAAGAGAATGGCCTGATATAGCATATACAGAAAAATATCCAGAAGGAAAAATTATCCCGGGATACTGTCTTCGTCTGCTCTGGATGCTGAAAGAAAATATCACAGATTGAGTGGTTTAAACAGAAATTCGTTTTCTCATAGTTCTAGAGGCTGTAAGTCCAAGATGAAAGTGTCTTAGCAGTGCTCTTCTTGGCTTGCAGACAGCCGCCTTCTCGGTGTGTGATCACATGACCTTTTCTCGGGTGTGTGGAGAGAGAGAGCTCTATGGCATCTCTTCTCAGAAGGAAATCCTACCAGATCAGAGCCCCACCCTAAAGATCTCAATTAACCTTAATTATTTCTTTATTCCAACTGCAGTCACACTGGAGCTTAGGCTTTCAATTCATGAATCTTTGGAGTACACATACATTCAGGCTACAACAGCTACCATCTCTCCGAAAGGTCAGTATGAACTTCACATAATGACTATTTCTATAAGAAGGAATTCTTCTCTAATGAAAAGTGAATTGTGAAACAGTAAGCTTGGGCATAAAAATACTTTATATTTTTTAGATATTGTATAGTAGTTTTCTTTTCTGTGCTGATTTTAAAAATAGAATTTCCCACCTGGTATGTTATTTTTTTTTTAAATTTTCAACTAGTTGAAAAATCAACAAAGTACCAATTAAGAAAAAATAGTTTGATTTCCTCTGTTCTCTGCTATAACCTAGAGTTTCCTTTTAATTTGATTAAATGCATAAAATATCCCTCATTGTCACATTATGTTATTATAAGAGTTTTTTAAATCTAAAATGCAAACTCCTACTTTAAAATAGCCTTTGTTAAGATTATAGTGTAACAACATTAAACAGATCAGAGTCAGAGATTATGATAGTTTATAAACGGATGTAATGAAATTGCAAATGAATTTCTGCAAGGTTCTTTGTTCTTATCTTTGGATCATTGTTCTCTCAAAAAATTATTTTTGAGATGGTGATTACAATATTCTAACTTTCTTTGCAGAAGTTTACACCAAACTTAAATCAAATAAAAGTGCTTCTATTTGTAAAACCTAAACATGTTGTGGAATGTAGTTTGTATTTTAACAAATTCTTGTTTTCAGTATATTCAACCAAGAAAAGAGAAACAGTAACAGAAAAGAAAGGCAAGATAGAAAGAAGGAAAAGGAAAGAAGGGAGAGAGAGAGGGGAAGGGAAGGAGGAAGAAAGGGAGGTAGGGAGGAAAGGAGGGAGGGAGAGAAGGAGGAAGGAAGGAAAGAAGATCAAAGGAGGGAGAGAGGAAGGGAAGTCCATGTCTACAGCAGTCTGAACCTTGATGGTATGTAAGGTCTGACAATTCAGTTCACAAACTTGCCACCATGCACTTAGGTTGGCAGTGCTGTACAAAGAACCTAGTAAGGTTTCATAATGTTGGTATATCAGTGTCTCACAACTGTGTTTGTGTCGATGTATGGTGGTGTTTCACTGAGTGGCATTTATTATTGTTGTCACATGCTTTTTGTGCCATCATGAGAATGTTAGAGCTTGAATTAGAGCAATGGATAAACATTAAATTTCTTGTTAAACTTGTCAAGAGTGGTATATTTTACTCAAAATGGCATCACAGTGGATGTTGACCAAGTTATGCATATATGGTACAATGCCAAGAGCTACCACTTATAAAGAGAGGCACTCAAAAATGCCAGATGAATCAAAATAGAACTCTTAAAAAAATGCTCAAATAACCCAGAA
>NW_007259509.1:6416-10334 GCF_000164805.1 Carlito syrichta
GATCTTTCTGCCTCAGCCTTCCAAGTAGCTGGAATTACAGGCATGCGCTACCACACCAGGCTGATTGACATAGCAATCTTAAATGTATATGCACCAAATAACAAAGAGAAACAATATGTACAGAAAAACCTGAAAGAACTAAAGAAAGAAGAGAGAAATTCACACGTATAACTGGGTACTTCAACAAACTTCTCTTAACAATTAATAGAACAACCAATCAAGAAAACCAGCCAGGACACAAAAGAACTCAATAGCATCATCAATCAACAGTATCTAATGTTTGTAGAACATTCCACCCAACTGCAGCAGATTACACCCTCTGTTCAAGTGCTCTTGGAAATGCACAACACTCAATGCATACATTCAAAAAGAAGATTCTCAACTCAAATTCTAAGGTCGCACCTTAAGAAGCTAGAAAAAGGAGAATGTAATAAACCCAAAGCAAGCAGAAGGAAGAAAATAGTGAAAATAAAAGCAAGAAAAGAATGAAATTAAAAACAGAAAAACAATAGAGAAAACCAATTAAACTAGTTGGTACTTCATTAAAGTCAATAAATTGACAAAAACTCTAACGAGATCAACAAGAAAAAAGGAGAAGACACAAATTGCACATACAAATTTGACAATGTAAACGAAACAAATCAACAAGCCAAGAAATACAAACTACCACAACTGGCCTAATATTACCCAGGTAATTTGAATAATTTGCTACAACTATGAAAGAAATTGAGTTTATAATTGCAAATTTCCAGTTTTGTAAGAAAAAGGCCTTTCTGCCTCTGCTGCCCCCCATGGCGCCCGTGGTTAGTATGGCTCCGCGTGAGGCCTCGGCTCCGGGAGGGAAAAAGCTTGTGGTGAAGGGGGGCAAAAAAAAAGCAGTTTCTGAAGTTCACTCTTGATTGCACCCACCCTGTAGAAGATGGAATCATGGATGCAGCCAATTTTGAGCAGTTTTTGCAAGAGAGGATCAAAGTGAACGGAAAAGCTGGGAATCTCGGTGGAGGAGTTGTGACTATTGAAAGGAGCAAGAGCAAGATCATTGTGACTTCCGAGGTGCCTTTTTCCAAAAGGTATTTGAAATATCTCACCAAAAAATATTTGAAGACGAATAATCTGGTTGCGCGTAGTTGCTAACAGCAAAGAGAGTTACGAGTTGCGTTACTTCCAAATTAACCAGGATGAAGAAGAGGAGGAAGATGAGGATGAAAATTCATTTATCTTCAATATTTTGTATGAGTTCTTGAATAAAACTTGGGAACCAAAATGGTGGTTTATCCTTGTATCTCTGCAGTGTGGATTGCACAGCGAATTGGAAGTCATGGTAAAGGGCCTCACTTGGGCTGCTGCTCAGTATTGTAACTAGACTTTTTTTCCTGATTGAAAATGTCTGTCCTTGTGGTATTAATACCAAAATAGGAGGAGAAGTTGATCTTATGGGAAGAACAACCGTGGTGCACTTAGATGGGGTTAAGGTATGGAGGTGTGAGCTTCAGTTAGTCACTGTTTTATTTTAAAAAGCGTGGCTGTCAATTGTACCTGGTGCTTTTCTCAGAGAATGATTCAGGAATGCAGTGGGCTCATTCATTAAAAGAAAAGGGTGATTTCTTTCTAACGTTCTCTGTGGGAAAATGGCAGTGTCAATAAAATGCAGGTTTCTGGGCCATTCGTCTTATTTTCATTTTTTGGTAATAAGTTACACTTGACGCACACAATGATGTATGCTAATGCTTTTCTTCCTGTAGAAATAACATGTGCTCCTTCTGCATTGCTGCCTAGTGGACCACCTCCATGAGGGGTTGACTGTAGAAGTCCCAGACTCTAAATGTACAAAAATGAATTTGTAAATAATCATTGTTACTTCATCTTTGCAACAGACTGTCGCTTTGGTCTCCAGCAGGGGGAGCTGGAGGAGCAGAGCTTCCAGATGTGCCTCCTGTGTGGGGCGCCCAGTGAAGGGAGGAAGGAGCAGGGACAAGGAAGCCGCTTGTGGGAGGGGGTGGGAGGTGCCCACTTAGGCCATGACTGGGTGTAATGTCAGAGTCTTCTACAAAGTGCCATGGCCCAGTCGGCGCAGAGGCCAGGAAGACAGTTGCAGCCTGAAGTGACTGTAAAAGAGACCCTGTTGCCTGGTGGTTGCCCTTTTGAAATCCCAACAGTGATGCAGAAATGTCTGCCTGTTTTAGAATTACAATTCGTGTTTTTGACAAGCTCACCTACAGCTGGGTTCCACACCTGAAATTGTGGTGCTCTGTGAGTTGCATAGCTGGAAATTAAATGTTCAAGCTCTACCTTGGGTCCAATTTAACACTTGGTACTGTATGGATTGAATTGAACATGTTGAGGCCTGGCAATTTCACTTGTGGTAGAGGCTCTAGCATTTTCTATTTCTATGCAAATTTCTTGAAGCTGAATTGCTTGCATATTTCTTGCTGCCTTCACAGAAGGAGGTTTCTTCAGACTTCACGGAGGCATCAGTTGCTCTTTGACTAGGTCCCTTATGTGATTATAAACTTTATGGTTTTGTGGTTTGGGTTTGCAAACTTAAGTGTTTGTTGTATTCATGCTCCCATGTAGTAATTTTAGTTTGGTTGTGAAAAACCCTGGGGCTGAAATTAGTGGATAATCTTTTTTTTAAAAAAAAAAAAGAGCCCCAGATTTTAAAGCTTGTAATAAAAATAAAACTCATTTCTATGCTTGTTTTGAACTCTTGTAATTGAATTTGGATCACATTTTCTATTAAAGTGGCTAACACATGGCTACGAAAAAAAGAAAAGAAAAAGAAACTTCCAGACCCAGATGGTTTTACCAGAGAATTCTGGAAAACATTTTTTTTTTTTTGAGTTGGAGTCTCACTCAGTAGCCCAGACTGGAGTGCAGTGGCTGCTCCCGGCCACCGCAGTCTCAACCTGCTGGGCTCTGGCGATCCTTCCGCCTCAGCCTTCCGAGTAGCCAGAATTACAGGCATGCGCCACCACACCCAGCTGATTTTTTTATTTACTGTAGAGATGAGGTCTCGCTGCCCAGGTGGGTCTCGAACCCTCGGGTTCAGGCAATTCACTCACTTCAGTCTCCCAAAGGTGCGGGATTACAGGCTGAGCCACCAAGCCCGGCTCTGGAAAACATTTTAAAGATGAATTAATTAGTGCACGCCTGTAGTTCCAGCTACTTAGAAGGCTGAGGCGGAAGGATTGCCGGAGCCCAGCAGGTCAAGTCTGGGCGATGGAGTGAGACTCTAACTAAAAAAAAAAAGGACAAATTGATACCAATTCTACACAGTAACTTCCAGAAAATAGAAGAGAACACTTCCCAAGTCATTTTAGGGAGTAGGTGTTATACTGATACCAAAACTACAAAAAGCGAGTACAAAAAAGAAGACTACAGGTCAATGTCCTTCACGAATATGATCACCGACATCTTTAACAAAATCATATCAAATATAATTCAGCAAAATCGTATCAAATATAATTCAGCAAAATCCCCAGGCTCGGTGGCTCAGCCTGTAATCCCGTGCCTTTGGGAGGCTGAGGAGAGTGGACTGCCTGAGCCTGTGGGTTCGAGACCCGCCTGGGCAGCGAGACCTCATCTCTACAATAAAATCAAAAAATTAGCCGGGCATGGCAGCACGTGCCTGTAATTCCAGCTACTCGGAAGGCTGAGGCGGAAGGATCGCCTGAGCCCAGCAGGTCAAGGCTGCGGTGGTCGGGAGCGGCCACTGCACTCCAGTCTTGGTGACAGAGTGAGACTCCCACTCAAAAAAAAATCAGCAAAATCTGGAAAG
Source organism: Carlito syrichta (assembly GCF_000164805.1). Lineage (NCBI taxonomy): Eukaryota > Metazoa > Chordata > Mammalia > Primates > Tarsiidae > Carlito > Carlito syrichta. Next base: position 10,195 of record NW_007259509.1, read on the forward strand.
AATTATACACCATGACCAAGTAGGGTTTACTCCAGATATATAGGCTGATTCAATTTTTTAAAAAATCAATCAATGTAATCTACGTCCACAAGCCACAGAAGAAAAATCACACAATTGTATGAATCTATGCAGAACAAAAA
>NW_007259510.1:0-645 GCF_000164805.1 Carlito syrichta
TTCATTCCTGGCATGCAAGACTGGTTCAACATTCGTAAAACCATAAATGTAATTAAATACATCAACAGATGTCAAAACAAAAACCACATGATCATATCACTAGATGCAGAAAAATCTTTTGATAAAATCCAGCACCCCTCTTGATAAAAACCCTTGAACATCTAGGCATATGGGGAACATACCTCAAAAGCCATCTACGAGAAACTCACAGCCAGCATACTCCTAAATGGACAAAAATTGGAACCAACTCCCCTGAAAACTGGAACTAAACAAGGATGCCCACTCTCTCCCCTCCTGTTCAATATAGTATTGGAAGTCCTGGCTAAAGCAATCAGAGATCAGAGGTATTCAAATAGGAAAAGAGGAAGTCAAGTTATCTCTCTATGCAGATGATATGATGGTGTACCTTGAAAACCCAAGAGAATCTGTCAAAGGCCTCCTTACATTGATAAAAGCCTTTGGCAAAGTCTCAGGATACAAAATAAATGTACAAAAGACAATCGCATTTCTCTACACCTATAATAAACAAACAGAAACCCAAATAAAAAACACAGTTCCATTCACAATAGCCACAAAAAAAATGAAATACCTTGGCATCTTCCTAACCAGAGACGTGAAAGACCTTTACAATGAAAATTACAAACA
>NW_007259510.1:893-1592 GCF_000164805.1 Carlito syrichta
GAGAGCAGGGAGTCAGCCTACAGACTGGGATAATAGTATTTGCCAACTCTAGGTCTGACAAAGGCTTAACATCCTGGATCTACAAGGAACTGAAACATACTGAAAAGAAGAAAACAAACAACCCCATTATAAAATGGGCAAAAGATATGAACAGACACTTCACAAAAGAAGACATTCGAGCAGCCAACAAACACATGAAGAAATGCTCAATCTCACTAATCATCAGGGAGATGCAAATCAAAACCACACTGAGATACCACCTAACTCCAGTCAGAATGGCAATTATCAACAACTCAAAAAATAACAGCTGCTGGAGAGGGTGTGGTGAAAAGGGAACACTTCTACACTGTTGGTGGGAGTGTAAACTAGTGCAACCTCTGTGGAAAGCAGTGTGGCGATTCATAAAAGCTCTAAAAATTGAACTTCCATATGACCCTGCAATCCCCCTACTGGGAATATACCCTGAAGAACACAAATCACTCTATAAAAAAGATACCTGCACACGTATGTTTATCGCAGCATTGTTCACAATAGCAAGAACCTGGAAACAACCATGCTGCCCATCAAAAGAGGACTGGATTTAAAAAATGTGGTACATATACACGATGGAATACTACGCAGCCATAAAAAAGAACAAAATCATGAATTTCGCTGCAACCTGGATGGAACTAGAGTCTATAATACTGAGTGACCTCTCTC